>NW_015386766.1:534004-574847 GCF_001527695.2 Protobothrops mucrosquamatus | reverse complement strand
TCTTCTTCTTCTTCTTCTTCTTCTTCTTCTTCTTCTTCTTCTTCTTCTTCTTCTTCTTCTTCTTCTTCTTCTTCTTCTTCTTCTTCTTCTTCTTCTTCTTCTTCTTCTTCTTCTTCTTCTTCTTCTTCTTCTTCTTCTTCTTCTTCTTCTTCTTCTTCTTCTTCTTCTTCTTCTTCTTCTTCTTCTTCTTCTTCGTCTTATTATTATTACTATTACTATTACTATTATTATTTCTTTTTTCATTTCTTTTTTTTCATGAGAATATCTAACACAGTTTTAAAATTGTAGATATAAATACATGTAGTGAAAGTTAACTATGAATTTATGATGAAGTATTTCTTTCCTCTCTCCTAAATGCATAGATGGGGATAATTTGATGGGGATAAGTACTAGGTCACCCATTATGCTATATGAAATAGCAAAGTGACTAGTACAATATTAATATAAGTAATTCATTTTTCAGATTCAGCCTGTTTACAAAGCATAAGAAGAGATCAAAAGAAGAAAATAAAACATGCTGAGTTTGGTTGTAGTACTGTGGATCATGGGAAGATGTGCTAAAGAGGATAGAATGTTTCTGATATCCAAAGATGGAGAAAAAAACCCATTGTTGTTAGAGGTGTAAACCCTCCTTGGGTATCTTCTCACAGATCTTTTGAAGAGTTCTGCAGCATGTAGTTCTCCGAGCAATGACTTTTGCAGACTACCAAAAGAGCCCCAGGAGAGGTTTTAAAAAACCTTTTAAAAAAATCCTACAAAGAGAATTAAGTTAAGAAAGGGCTGGAGGAGTTATGAAGCAGTTCTGATGGGGTGTATGATCCCACCAGAACCAAAGATGAACTAATAGAGAAATCAGAAACCCCCATTGAATTATAACCTCATTCCTCGCTATCTGGATCTGAACAGGATCCAGGCAAATAGAAATTTTAAAAAGGTAGTTTATTATATATGTCTGCCTTTTGTTTTTCTTCAGCACATGAAGGACTAAATAATCTCAGCATCATGTGGGAGCAAACAGTGAAGTTCAATAATTAAACTTTGCCTCTCCCATTTTATTCACTAATACAGTTAAATCCTTTTATTACATTGCCAAAACCCAAATGACATTACTGTACATTTCAGTGTCACTACAATGGACCCACAGGATTACCAGCCATAGGATTATTATTATTTCTGAAAGTTATATAAATTACTGGATTTTATTCCAAGGTTTTGTATAAAGCTTGGGTAGCAGTGTTATTAAAAATATTAAAATAAAATTATAATAAAATCTTTACATTTTATATTTTAATATTCTCAACATGAGGGCCTCCATAGATCACATGTAGCCTTCCAAAGACTTTTTTTTTTACTAGGTGTAGCTCTTGCGAAGCACTCTGCAAGCCTGAACACTATTGACACTATTTCCTGCTACATTTGGGGAAAGAAAATGACAACTGATGGGCTAAGCCTTGAACACAGAACTGGCTGCAAAAATATATCAACGAAAACTACTAAAGGTTCATTTGCTTAGGTCAAAGAGCTGCAGTAACTTTGTTCTGATAAGCTAAGTAAATACTGACCTTCACATAACTAAGTGTCAGAGGATTGCTCAGTTTCTTTAGGTATTAGAAATTATCTATGATTAGCATCTTGAATACAAAAGAAAATTGACTTGAACTGCAGTTTAGCTGTATTTTCCTCAGCTGTGGAACTTCAAGTTTCTCCTAATAAAACACTTTTGGTATCTACAAACAAACATAGTTTATTCAGCCTCAAAATAAGCCAGGTATAAAGTAGCATTTATTTCCTGTTCCAAACTGGACAATATATTCTTGGGCAGTGAATAAATAAATAATTACAAAGAGGACAACTTTGCCATTTTTAGTGGTATTCTCCATAGCAGTGACCCCCAATCTTTCTGGCTCTATGAACAAGCAGTGGCAGCAGGGAAAGAGAGGAGATATGTGCACCTGCCACTTACAACCTAGAACTAAGGAGAAATTTCCTGACAGTTAGAACAATTAATCAGTGGAACAACCTGCCTCCAGAAGTTGTGAATGTTCCAATACTGGAAATTTTTAAGAAGAGACTCGGCAGCCATTTGTCTAAAATGGTATAGGGTTTCCTGCCTGAGCAGGGGGTTGGACTAGAAGACCTCCAAGGTCCCTTCCAACTCTACTACTATTACTACTACTACTACTACTACTACTACTACTACTACTACTACTACTATTATTATTATTATTATTATTATTATTATTATTATTATTTCATCATTTGAGATGAAAGGACAATTGTACATGAACTATAATTTTGTATCTTAACATTTATTGTGTCTTCTGTTTTTTGGCTAGCATCATTTATAGCATTAATATTACAATTATTATACATAAATTAAGATTTCATCTGTGGTTGTGCTTGTTGATATATTGGTGTGGGGGGGAAGACCACTCTGTGGTAGTTTTACTCTTTTGTCCATATATATATATGCATTTTTTTAACTTTTGTTTTTATATTTATATTATAGGTAGTCCTTGACTTACAACAGTTCATTTAGTGACTGTTCAAAGTTACAATGGGACTGAAAAAAGTGACTTATGACCATTTTCATCATTATGACCTTTGCAGCATTCCCATGGTCACGTGATCAAAATTTAGATGCCTGGCAACTGGTTCATATTTATGACCTTTGCTGTGTCCCAGGATCATATTGATCATATTTTGCGACCTTCTGACAAACAAAGTCAATGGGGAAGCCAGATTCACTTAACAACCAGGTTACTAACTTATCAACTGCAGTGATTCACTTAACTACTTTGGCAAAAAAAAGTCATAAAATGGGCAAAACTCACTTAACAAATGTCTCACTTAACAACAGAAATTTTGGGCTCAATTTTGGTCATAAGTCGAGGGCTACCTGTAGTTCGTATTTTGTATTTTTAAACTGCAATAAAAATATGAGATAAAAGAAGCCAACATACCTATGCTTGTTCCTCTCCAATTAAAAAATGCATGCAATGTATTGATACACATTCTTGGGTTGCAAATATTTAGCTGTAAGATCATTTATTTTTCAACAAATAGTCTTTGAACTATTGTTGGAAACCTGTTTGCTACTTGCTTTTTATTTTCCATCTTGAAATATTCCTATGATAATTTCAGCTATTTTCAAACAACAGTCCTATATAATTGATTCACTTAGTGCTGTTCTATGGATAAATAAATTGGATGCATCTACAAAGGGAAAAAACTAATAAGATTGTCTTTACAATTCCTTTCAAAAATAATTTGAGGTGATGGGTTTTCCCAATGTAGGCACTTCCAATTACTCAGTTTCTAATTTTTATGAGTGAGTAATAAAACTTTAGATATATTGATTTTGTGGTAGAGCCTTATTTGCATTAGTAAAGATAAAAAATCAACAAGCCAAAGCCTATTCCAGAGTTGTTATACAGTATAGCCAACATGATCACACTAGTTCTCATTGCTGAGAAGAATCATATCCAACCTCACCCAACACTTACATTACTAGTCTAATTTACCTTGTCAAATCTAATTTATTCAATTGTTCATTCAATATCTTTGCTAAGGCTGATAATTTCCTAATAAGGTGTGTCCTTTGAAAAATTCATGACACATTGTCCTTCTGTGTTATTATGTTTAATTGATTATTATTGCGTGCTTCTTGCTAAGGCTAACAGATCTATCTAATTTCATTTTAAATTACTAGCAATCAAACAGAAGTCTTCCTGGTCCATTTTATAATAAAATGGTAAAATTGAGCAATGAAATACACAATGATCTGTGGCTTTAAGTTTATGATTATACATCAACAAAGATGAAAGTCCATGCTTCCTCACTCATAATGTTTAGAGAAAAAAAATGTAGAAAGACAGTTAAAATGTGGAAATATTCAGCCATATTTGCAAATACTCATCTTAGGGTTCTTTAAAATTTATGTGTCTCATCTCAAAATTCTTAAAATAAAATAAAAGGGTAAAAAGGAATGAGGAATTTGCAGGAACAGATATATTTTTGCAGAAAGTGTGCCTATTTCTGTTTCCCCTCTTTTGGTTTCCAAAAGCAATATTCAATATAAAGAAAGAATGAAGAAAAATAAAAACACTATAAAGACAATAGGATGCTCTACTACTTTATGTAATGCTTATATGCAGTACTATTGTAAGTTCAAAAAGCATTCACTATGTCATTTGCATACAAATTTTCCCTCAGATTATTCCTATATTGTTAAATGGTCAGACATTCACATCAGTCATTTAACACTAAATAACCTTTTTATTATCCAAACATAAAGATACAAAACTGCTTTGGAAAGGTTACTCTGTTACACCCCTGAAATTAATACAACCCAGTTAAATTAAATATATGATAGCTAGTTTGTAAACATCTGTTAGACTGTATACACATAGTTTTGTGACATAGCCTATTAATCCTTTCTCTTTTCAAAAGCAGTAAGTCTTCCAGTCTTTCATCATCATCTCAGACTACCCATTAAATATAGCGTACTATTTTTGCAGTTGAATTCTCAAAACTCAGCAAAGTTACAAGGTTTAGAGTTAGGGATCAGTTTGAGATCACAAGCAAGGTTGCAATACAAGACACTTCAAATTAAGAAGAGAACAGCAATGAAACTCAAACCATTTATAATAAATGCAATCAGAAAATTAGCCAGATTGATAGGACTATATAAAAAAATGGCTCTTTTGCCAATTATTTTAATTTTCTACCTGTGATTCTTTCTGCCTCTTACTGTTGAGTTACCAAAAAGCTTGGACTAGAAATGGACTCTTCTTGTATCTTCTTGAACTTGTAATTTTTTTTACTGGACTCTTTTGCTAAAGAGTCCAGTAAAAGTCTCTGCTCAAGTAAGAGCTGGTACCTTTTTCTATGCTTTGAATTTGCAGAAAGTTTTGGGTTAGTTTGGTGAAATAATTATAGTTCAATAAATATCCTGAAATTGTTATTAAAAATGGCTAAATATATAAATGATAGCATAGAACACTTACTGTAGAGGCATTCAGGATTTTTGAGTGACAGACATCTTTAATCTGATAATAACCTATATTTGTAAGTTAATTAAAAACCTAAAAGTATTCTCTAAAATGAAGTAGTGTTTGATGTTCTCTTGAATTTCACCTCAGGGAACATAGCTTCTAAAGATACAGCCAAAAGACTGGAGTTTACTTACCTTAGTATCTCTTTTCTATGTTTAAAATATCCTTGTGAAATCTTTCACAATGCATGTCACTGACCATGACAAAGTTGTCAGGGAAAAAGTCTGAGAAATGAACTTTCAACGACATTACATTCCACAGTTTGGTACATCTTGAAGATATTACTCACTATTTTGCTGTAATTTCCTGTTTCCTAAAAAATTATTGCAGTTGCTGTTGAACAATTGCTATATAGCTTTTTCAGTTTCACTTAACTTTTCGTCATTTACTTTTTTATCAATTTTGTAATCTGAGGAACTAAAAAAATATCTTCTCTTAACTTCCCTCAACTTAGTATCACAAAACCTGGAAAATTTATTCCTTGGGTACATAGTTCCAGTTCTATCCACTTTAATTTTTTTTGTATGTATATGTGTGTGTGTGTGTGGGGGGGGGGAGATACGTCCAAGATTGATATGCAAAGGATCAAGGAAAATCTTTTCTGGGCTGACAACTCTTTATCACATTCTATTTTTTTCCATTGAAATAAAGTAAAATGCATGTTGGCTGTTGTTTCCAAATATAATGTTTATCCTGTTGCTACTGTCCCATTCACACAGACACTTACAAAAGAAACCACCAACCACTGTATCAAAACTGTGGGCTGAACAGAAGGGCAATTACCTTCAGATCTCCACATAGTTCATTTAATTTTTTCACATTGAATCTTTCCTGAAAAAGGTTTTGTGTTCACATATGAGTCTTTCAGGTGAGCAGCATGGGCTAGTGGTATAGAATAGATGATAATTTATTTCCATCATGAAGTAGGACAACTTTCAAGTCAACTTTCAAAGAGTCAAGCAACAAATGCACTCATTTACATTGTGTTCATGGGCAAAAGCCTCCACAACAACTTTACAAAGGATTAGCCCAACTTGTGGAAGAAGAATTTATTAAATTCATCATTGTGGCCATGATAAAAAAGAAAAACCTTTAATGACATACCAGAGAAGGTCCAAGGCCTTTAATTTTGAAGCTAAACTTTCAACCTGGGTCTTTTTTGTATGCTGCAATTCCTAATTCATGTTCCCTTTTTCATCAGTTCATACAGGTCAGGGCATTGATGTAGGATATACTACTTGTAAGATTACTGATAGGTATTACATAGAAATATTAAACATATTATTATGATTAATGCAATTGACATGAACCACCCAATCTACACATTCTTAAAATCGAAGTTCATCATATCATAAATATGTCTGAAGGAACCAATAATGTAAGTTAAACATCCATTTATACCTGTTAGAACTTTGATCTCCAACTGTATATAATTAACCCTTTAAAATGGTCTTCAGATGTCCTCAGTTAAATTTCCATATGATATTTTATAATCTCTATATTTAGCTCTAGCATTTTTGTTAGCAACATGAAACTTTTTCTATAAAACTTTAGAACAAGTGAGCCTTTTGAATCAGGAACAAACAATGTTTGGTTCCAAAGGCTGTATTTTCAAATACAACTTTAGTTTTCTTTTCAGCTCTTGTTTTTGCTAACAAGGGGAAAGTGTGATGTTGAAAATAATGGAACAACATAGAACAAAATGCAGAATAACAAAAATGAACAAAAAAGAAGAAAATAATTCCAGCTTCAACACCAACTTGATGAATCTAAGTGGGTATTCTTTCTTTTTTAGTTTATTACAAATTAGATCTGACTGAGATGTACCCATATATATTTTTTTCAATATGGTAAACAATGGAAAACAATGATTAATTGAGTATGGTCCACACTTACTAACTCCCTATTAGCAATCAAGGAAATGCATATCTCCTTTATATGTTCTGCACCTGCATTTCTGACATTTCTTAATCTTACATATTCTCTTCCTCTCTTTTTCTCTTGCACATGTACACACACACACACACACACATACATACACACACACAAATGCACACAATTCAATTCTATGTTTTCTATTAATATGTACCCCAAATAATTAATTAAAATTAATTTTGAAAATTTCAAACATTTATAATTTCTGCATCCTTTTTCACTGTTCAATCAATCAAGAATATTTGAATCAATTCAGATTTGTATCTTGTTACATTAAAAAGCATCTAGCATGGAGCTATTGGGGAACTTCTGTTCTTAATCATTAGATTCATCAAAAGTAGAACATTTGATTATGGAGGAAGAAATGGTGGACTGAAGATAACTTGTGAAAAATAGAGCCAATTACTATGGTGAAGAGCTGGTGAGTAGATTGGCTTTTTAAAACTTTCTGGACAAAGATAGGATGGGAAATCACCCACAAGTGATCCACATAGTTGCTTCTCATGAAGAGACCACAAGACAGGGATCTCCAGTGGATTTTCAGCACTGAAAGGTGAGGATGGAATAGCCATCTTGCTCAACCTGTGGTTGGCATCTTTAAAAGGAAACCCAGTGCACATGCCGGTAGTCCTTGACTTACAACCATTTGTTTAGTGATGAGGTTACAAAAGTGCTGAGAAAGTCTGGTCCTCGCCCTTAAGACCTCATACTTATATCTGTCACACCACCCCCAATTCAGGTGCTTGGCAATCAGCTTACATTTTTTATTGGGTGCAGTAGCCTGAAGTTAACTTGATTGTGATTTGTGACAGGTTTGGAGGTTGTTCTTATGACTGCTGCATTTGCTTACTGACTCAGATTTGCTTAACACTACGGTGAATTACTTAACAACCATCGTAAAAATGATCCATAAAATTGGATCCAACTTGATTTAATGACTGCAACAACTTATGAACGAAATTCTAGTTCCAATCATGGTCACGAATCAAGGACTACCTTGACTTCATTTTCTAATCACATTCAGAGATTGTTTATTAACTTTTTCCAGCTATTAGAAACTTTTGGATTGACAAGTTTGAGTCTCTCTTCAGTGAGTCTCTCTTCAAATTTTTAAGTACAAGCTTAAGAATTTAAGAATTGAAATAAACAACAAAAACCCAATTAAGACTTTGATTGCAAAAAATAAAAAATAGATTAATAGTTTAGATAAACTTGAAATAAGATTCTGAATGGATTATAAAGAAATGTTTACTTGTTTTGAAATTTTTCTTAGAGATAAATAATTTTAAACATTGGACAGTACAAGGAATTGAAATTTTTTATTAAAGGAGAAGAATATATAAACCTGATTAACAGCTACATAATTATGCAAAATATTGGAAATACTGACAGGTACTTTTTGAAAGTTAATATCAACAGTGCACATAATGTTGTTTGCTTCTCTAGACAGACTATGTCCAAAAGATGTTTTGGAAGAAATGGCAGAAGAAGGACACATTTTATCTAAGAAGAAAGAGAAAGTTGATTTATAAATGTTGGAGCAACAAGAATAACAAGGAGAAAGAACTTTCATTCAATATGCAATGTTTTAGGTAAGCCTAAAGTCTATTTCTGCTGAGTCTAACATCCAAATACAAGTTGTACGTCATTATTGTTCAGACTTGTATATCTTCAAATATTGCCGTGAAATCTTGGTTAAAGAAAGCATGCTCAAAAATGTGTACCTGAGAAATATTAGGAAAAATTGCATGTGAAAAAAAGTCAGGCATAGTTTCTTTTTACTTCGTACAATAATATGGACATTTGATGGGCTGAGAAACTGAAGACATACGACACTGATCAAAATTGATATGTTAATCATAAGTGATCAGTCTCTTACTGAATCAATTCTACATATGCTTACTAGCTAATTGATACTTTCTATCCTGTTTTTTGACAGTTGTATAAATAAATATATTATTCATGTTGATAGTTTATTTACCCCTCCTTTGCAAGATATTTTAGAAATGGGGTTATCTTTTCAGGAAACTATCTCTGAAATGAAGATTCAACATACTTGGAGTGAGTATATTGTCATAATAGACAAGAATTGTTCATACTTTGTCCAAACTACTCATTAATTTGTTTTCTGGATGTACTTCACTTATATAACTGGCTGACATTTAGTTGTTATTAAAAGACTTATTCATTTATTCTACATTTAGCAATCTGTATTTTGCAGATTACTTTTAAAACAATCTATAGTAAAAAAAAGCATTTACTCTTACTTTAAATATTAGTTGATATTTATTGTTAAAAAGCATATTCATTTAATCTGCATTTAGCAATTTGTATTTTACAGGTTATTCTTTTTAAAATCTATGCTAAAAAAACCCCTCATAAAACATATGGTTACCTTACTGTAAGCATTTGCTTATACTCATTACATAGATTTTGTTGGTTTCAAATATGTCTCAAGTTATAAAACATTTATCAGTGACACTGCGATGCTTTTTGAGCAGTGTCCTTCAAGTTAATCTTCAAGACATTTTAGCTGAATCAGATAATAAGGTCTTCTGCCACTGATGTTATGCTTTACACCCTCTTGTCAGTGGGATCAAACTTAATGTCCTAAAGGCAATTCTGCCTTTGGTGTCTGAAAGTTGCCAAACTCATATCACTTTCCTGAGTGAAAGTAAAAAGTTACATTTCCTTTGTTCAATCTATATCTCAATATTGAAAGATATGTTATTCAGAGTTCAGTAGAACTGATATAACTTTATTAAGCACTAACAAAGTAAATAGCCAGTCACTTTCCCTCAGTCCTAGGAAATCAGCAATGGCAAACCATTTCCTTTCCAAGAAAGCTGCAGGAAACTTAGAAGAGTCAAGTTTAGGACTCAAGGTTAACTCAAAGGTGCCAAAAACAAAACAAAACATACTCACACAAACACACACACACACACACACACACACACACACACACACACACACACACATACATACATACATACATACATACATACATACATACAAACAAAACACCAAGGTAAAAAACAATCCCTTTGCAGGCATTAATAAAGAAGAATAATTGCTGGTGTTAGTCACAGCACTTAATTTTTCAAAAGTGGTACCTGGACATTTTTTCCCTTCAGGTGGCTTTTCATTCTGCTATGATATACCCCATGAATAAAAAGGGTTCAATCTGAATAACCAAAGGCCATTCTAATAATCAGTTTTGTTTCCAGTGAGTCTAGATAATTCTGTGTCTCTTGATATACACAAGTAGAGATCATGTAAATTGTTGTCTTGTTCATGTTTCTCTCTCTCTCCCTGTTTTTACCTTATTTTTGTTCCATTTTGTCACTTGACTATTTTGATGTTTGCTCTTGTTTAATAAATAAATAGCAAACTATATTTTTGCTAGCTGAACTGAGCGGGGATGTGTATTTGTTCTACTCTGGACAAGGGGGATCAACTCTGAATTGGATAGAAGGAATATGCTAAGTGAAACTAAATTTTTTACATTACAACAAACCCAAAGTAAAAGTGTGTATATTTCTATGTCCTTGTTGACAATAAACTATGTGCATATTTATGGAATGGTTGCAGAAAAATGTCTGATAATTTAGAAACTGTGGAGGAAGTGCATCTATTTAGATGTTAACTAAGGTTAGGTGGTTTGAACATATTGTGCTAATTCTGTACCAGTTGCCATAGATACGGAAGTATTTGTGGCCCTATCAAAATGCTGATCTTGATGAGTTCTAAATAGATAAGCCAATTTGTATGAAAGACTACCGGTGTTCACATTACTTTGCCAATTCTTAAGCACTGAAGTTACTGCCTTGTGAAATAGTTTTCCAATTATTAACATTCAGGCAAATAATACGGACAAGACCATTTCTTAGTGATATATAAACTGTATGATTTCTTTCAGGGTGATACATGGTTTTAAATAGGAACACTGGATATTTTAAATGTTTATAACTCAATATATATACATTTTGTTCCATACTAATATCTATTCAAACAAAATACGATTTAAAAACTACTTGCCAATAGGAATTTGAACATTTTTAGTAGAAAAGTGGCATATGGTTCTAGGAGTGGTCAGCAGCTTTCACTGAATGAAGCCAAATGTCTTCCTTCTGAAGGGAAAGAAAGCCTCTGATTATTACAACGTTCCTTATAGAAAATCCCTCTTTAGAACTATTTTCTTTTCACAGTGAAGATTTATAAAAGCTAAAAATCTGTGCTTCTTTCCCAGAAAAGGTGATTATACTTATTAGCATAATTGCTTAGTGTGATTGACCAACTAATTGGATCTGGCATAAAGGCTCAAATAAAGGAGTAATGAACATTAGACTAAAACTAAACTAAAAGGATACAAAGTGCAAGAGCTGGGACCTTGAAAATTGGAATTAGTGAAACTGTAATATATATTTTAATGGAACAATCCAACATGGTATAGTTATATGAAGAATGAATGAATAGATATAGATATAGATATATAGATATGGATATGGATATGGATATGGATATGGATATGGATATGGATATGGATATGGATATGGATATGGATATGGATATACATATACATATACATATACATATACATATACATATACATATACATATACATATACATATACACATACACATACACATACACATACACATACACATATACACAGTGCTTTTTTTCTAAAAAAAAAAAAAAAAAAAAGGTGCCGGAACTCACACATGTCATACAACCTGCCTTGCCTACCCTACAAGGTTCCATCCAAAAAAGGTGCCGGAACTCCGTTCTGGCGTTCTATGAGAAAAAAAGCCCTGTATATACATATACATATACATACACATACACATTTATATATGTATATTGTTGGCTATTTATATAAAAAATGAGGTTACTGCTCAAGAAAAAAACAAATGAGTTCTTCTCTTTCTTCATGTAGGAATGGCTTAGAGGGGTTCTCAACTTTTCTTCACCATGGACCCACTTTAAATACCTTTTGTAGCCACTGACTTCACACAAGATTTAAATCATAACATTTCTTCAAGCTTTCACGGATCCCCTATGATGACATTGCAGCCCCCCAGTAGTCCACAGGTTGTGAAACACTGGCTTAGAGGGATATGTAAATCTTATTTCAGGGCAATCATTGGGATCTGAAGTCAATAAGTACTTTATTAATTATTGAACATGCTGTGGAGTATCATTACTCTCTCCTCCAATACTTTTGTCTCACATTGTTAATAAAAGGACCAGTTTTAACCTCACTCCATATTTTATAGGTTGACAAGAATAGAAAATAAATAAAAAAATATTTAAAATATAATTGTAGTAAATAGTAAATTAATATTAAGTATATACTTAATACAAGTAGGTATCTAAACATACTGTACTGTGAAGCAGTATATACATCTAAGTGCTATAAAAATAAATGGAAGTAATCGAGGATAAATGATAGTATGAATAAATGATAGTAAATGAAGATAAATGATAGTAAACTAAATCAGTTAAAATTAAACTATTACACAAACCAGATTTCTATTTTTCAATCAAGGCATGTGCCTCAGTTCTATTCTGTACAAAGTTTATAGGATTTCACTTTTTAGAGCAGTGTAGATTGTCTGATTGACTTTAATTGATATGAGTCGGCTTGATAATGAATATGCAATTTGGACTACAAATTCTTTTGACAGAAATTTTCCTGAAGACATAATTTTGAGGAAATGTTTTTTCTTACTGCAATTGCACATTGCAGAAAGTGGAACACTACTTATTTCTACCAGACAATGAAGAATTAATGAAAATTGCAGTATTTATTTTTTTTAAAACCAATAATTTAATTAAATGCCGCTTTCTCTCATATTTAGTTGAAAATATGCATGATCAAGACTTTCTTTTTTGCATCATTTCTCCTCCACTTTCTACTTGGTGAGGAATCAAAGAGATAGGTTTTTTCATAAACCATAGAGCATGCATATATTCTCTAAAGATATGGAAGCTTAAATCTGTCAAGGCCAAGCTACTTGCAGAAAACACTCCTTGTTAAAGTAATGGAATTTCACCTCCACTGCAGCTACAGAATTGACCTGATTCCTTCCTTTCAAACTGGAGAGTGTAAGCAAACAAACTATTGCAAACAGCAGGACAAAGCTTGAGGGTTCAGTTCAGGATACTCACGTGTATAATATGGAATGCCAAATGAATTAATATGAAGACTTAGATAATTAATATTCACTGTAGAAAGGACTTTCCATCCTTTCACAGGCAAAGACAATTAGAGACCCTGGCATTTACTTTTGCATTTCAATTTAATAACTGTGTGGTTGGGTTAATTCTTTCTTGAGGACATACATTATGAATAACTGGTGCCCAGAGCCTGTGGAATTAAATTTAGTTTCCCATTCAATGACTAAGAAAATATCCATGGCTAATTAAAATCCTGTATTACACTAGCTAGCAAGTTTAAGGGTGGTTGCACACAAAAGGAAATATGACCTCTATATTTTATCCAGGGGAAAATAAGATTAGAATATACAAATCTGGATCCAAAGAACCATGAAATATGCTGCATGAATCCAAGGGGTGTAAGGGTTGGCTTTCCCCCCAATGCTACACATGGTTTTTGTAACTCAAAAGAATCTCCATTTTATTTTCTGGACTGGGCTAAATACAGATAGTGAAGGGCCCAAAATAATACCATGAACTTTGGGGCTAACTTTTCTGACATGAATCAGGATCCATTTCAGGATGTCCTCTCCTGCCCCCTCCCAACCATTTCCCCAATGAACATCTCCAGAGACTTCTTTATTAAGTATCAATCATGAAGTGACTCTTTAAACAAGAGTGGGCAGTCTCTAGCCATATTGCCCAAAGAGCCCTTATCATAGCTAGCATAGATTTTAAAATCTGTCTAGCAACAGTCTAGGTAAATGTGATCAGTCATTACCCGGTAAAGGCAGACAAATGATAGGAAGACATGCTTTTTTTTCAAATACCATTAAATGGGAATAGAATAAACTTTTGTAATTTAATCAGTAGCTCAAAATTCAGCTAAAATTAATATTGTCCATTCAGGCTCATACATGCATACATATTCACATAAAGAAGTATGTCTCTCACACATATATTGACTGAGGAAATGGAATTCTCCAGAACTGATTTCAGACAAAAATGGCAACACTAAATGTGTGCTATACTCATAATATTTTTCCTGTGTTTTTTCCCCTCTCTATCTTCCCATCTATTTTTGATTGGGGGTGGATAGAGTTGAGAGTTGAGAAGTGAATAATTTTATCATTTCCCCTTTCAACAAGTATATATAGAGAATAATTAGATTTTCAGTAACTTATTGTTACACCTGTCTGGAATTTCATTCATAAAGATTGTATAGAAATGTTATAAGATATATATTGGCAGAAAATGAATATGTTTTTGTTGATTGTCTCAGCTTTATAGCCAGTCCCACTCATTAATTGGTCATTTTGTTTCTCACATTTTGCTTATGTTACAATAATTATTCCTAATTAAATGTTACCTTCGTCTGTGAGTTTACCTGACTGAGAAGAGAGAGAATAGGGAGCAAGAGAATTTGCAATGAGAAAAGATAAATGTTTATGTCACAAAGCATTGTGGGAGAAGTGATGACTTCGGATTATAGAGTAAAAACTGCCAAAACATGAATGTTAAAAGAAAGCCATTCCCAGTTGGCTGATTTTCCTTTTAACATCTAATGCATTGGGAGGAAAGAGAAGATTTTTGTTAAATTGTTTCAAATATTTCTAAGGCTACCACATTTCAAAAGTAGGTTATATCATATTGTCAAACTGAAGCCATATAAATACAAGAGAGAAAAATACATTTTCTGTTTGAAATGTAATTACCTTTTCAGCATAATGATCCTAAATTTTATTGCCATTGATCATAAAATGTTAGATATAGAAAGGGCCATTAGATTATATAGCAGTACTCTCTTCAGGGTCATATAATTTTATCTGCCTAGCATTATTGATTACAATGTACATTTCAAGGTGAGTCATGTTTAATTACAGATACACTTCATCACAAACTTGGCAAATCTCTTTTAAGGGACAAGATTAAAAATAGACTTCTATTATTATATTTTTCATAGTTACATTCTCTATATATACATGTATATCAGTTATACATATAATCATACAATCATACATACATAGATACATAAATACATGCATACACACATACATATTATATATAAGCCAGTTTATTTGTCTCTCCCAAATTACATCTGTTTGTCCCATGAGATCTGGTTAGAAAGACATTTTGAAGGCCCTTCTCTCAGGGAACTACACTTGGCAGGTTCAAGGAAGTGGGCTTTCTGTGTTGCCACTAATAGAACATTCTTTCCTATTCTGAATATTTTCTCTCCTTGTTTTCTTGAATTCTCTCAAGAACTAACTGGCTTTGTCATTAGGTTTGGGGATCTCAGGGGATTGATGAGATATTGAGATGGCTCTGTTGCTAATTAAATGTCTTGCATGTTCTTTTTTAGAAAAAAATTTTTTTATATGACTGTGTTGTCATGTTTATTGTTTCATACTTTTGTGCTGAACACTGCCCAGAGACATTTCTTGTGAGATGGGTGGTCATACAAATTTCACAGATAGATAAATTAAAAAATAAATAATCAAGGTTTCCTGCCTAATCTGTGACAGCATTGTCTGATATAAGAAATAATCAAAAGTACAATCCATTTGCTAAGACTGACCTGTCTATTTTATGGACTCAGCCTTGGTTCCTCTACTTCACAGCCATGATAGCAAGTTCTGGTTTTTGTGTGTGTGAGAATGATTCTGTGGAATTCTATGATTATCATCTAAAGAGTTTCTCCTTGTTTTCAAAATGTAAAAATTTATTGGGAGTTGTCCATGCTGTGAAAAATCAGGACAAAAACTGTAACTTATTTTTAAATTTCACTGTTATCACATTCCCATTCCCAGTAAACCGTGTACTGGGACACATCCATCATAATCTACTTGGAAGGCCATTCTTCTACTAATCTAACAAAAAAAATCATTTGGCTATATATTTATATTGCCCTTTATTATCTCACATCAAAAAAGAAATATTGGAATATTGCCTTTTATTATCTCATGTTAAAAAAAGAAATAATGGACCCGGACCCTAACCCTCTATAATAGATTGCTTTTATAGTTAATATCAAATACTAACCCAAGGCAAAAAAATTATGAGAGATCTTAGGTAGCTAAATTAAACCATGGGAAATCTAAGACTTCACATTTGCTATATAGTTAATTCAAGTCTACTCACTTTAATGTGAGGGATACATCTATGCATTTTGAACCCAATCATTTATTCTATTGACCTATATCTTCATATTAAATGCTAGATTAGATCTGGCTTCAAAAGAAACTATTACTTATATCAAAGTTACATGTACATCAATAATTTCATTCATTCAGTAGTTCTAAAGCTTCTCAAATATTGATCCATTATTAAACTATATCTAATTATATTAACCTATACCTAATTTCCTTCTTCATGCCATAGTTGCCGCTTTTTCACTTCATAGCTTTTTTCTCAATTTTCATTTTTATATTATTGGAACTAAGGATATTACTGTGTGCCAAAACATAAAATCATAGCTAAAAGGCATAATTTATACCATTAAATGGTCTTCCTGTTTAGTTTAGGGACTCAATTAAATCATCTAAACACACATGATTGATCATATAGAGTGGAATAGAGTTCATGTCTTTCAGCACTTAATTTCAGCACTTAATTCCACAGTCAAAGTAACATCAATGTTATAAGATTTTTCTATTGCAATTTTCCTACATAGGGAAAAGGTACTGTATAATCCAGTGTTATCTGTGTGGATTGATGGCAGTCCATACTGAAGAATTTTGCACAATTCAACTTGGAAATGTCAAGGATATTAATGATTTCTTTATTCTGTGTTGTAACAAACAATTCCCTCAAGAAAGCAGAACTCTTGAAACTGGCAGCATTTCAAAAGGAACTTTTATTGAGAGATAGTGAAAGCAGGAAAAAGCTGGCAGAATCTGAAGTTCCTGCACAAAATCACTATGTTACAGTAAAACCCATTGCTCAAAACTTTAGTTTAGCTATACAACTCCTATGCCCCTGCTAAAGTTCTATGTGAAAAGTTCAGTTCCTTTTTTCCTCTGATATGTTACCTCATGCGGAAGAACATCAGGCAGAAGTGGAGGGCAGAGTTAAATGCAGTATCAGTTTAGAGTTGTTGATCAGTTTGTTGATCTTATCTAGCATCAGTTTAGTGCTGACCATTAGTTGATTATATTCTTGTGGATAGGCTTCAATAAATAGTTTATGCTGCAACTTGATTCTTTGTGCCTACACCTCATCACAATATAGTTGTTTAGAATGTTGGGTTTGAAGAAGATACACTGTTGTGCAGTTTATCGTGGACACAGAAGTGTGTCTGCAGTCCCAGTCTGGAAGTGCAGAATCTAGCACAATGGGAGCACCAGGAGACATTGTTGTAGTAACTGTGGATGTTATTCTGTAATGCCGCTTACACAGTTCTCTATACATTTTTGGTGGTGTTTGTCTTCCAAGCTGGTGAAGATGTCATAGCACAAGACTTGCCAGTGGATTTTGTCAGCAGTTGCAGCTTCTAGTTTTCTTGGCTGGATGTCACAGTGGTATTGGTTTCTTTCACAGCATACAGCAACTGGTGAGATATATGGTGGTCAACCAATCTCATAGCATGTCCTACCCATTTTATCTGGGCTCCAATAATCAGGGAGTCAATGCTTTCAGCTCTGTGGTGTAGGGTTCTAGCCTACTTACCAGCAAAGATGGGAAAGAAAAAGAACTAAAATGCATCAAGGAAGCCCTCAGAATGTGTGGCTATCTCAACTGGAACTTCATCAAATCCCCAAAAAGACCCAGCAAACCCCCAAAAGAAAAGAATAATAAACAAAGCAATGCTGTCATTCCCTACATTGCAGGAATATCTGAAAAGCTCAGGAGAATCTTCAGCCAAAATAACATACATGCACACTTTAAACCCAAGAATTCACTAAGGTAGAAGCTTGTCCACCTCAAGGATAAAACACCCAGACACAAACTGAGCAACATGGTATATGCAGTACAATGCAGTGAGACATGTGCTGATCTGTACATTGGGGAAACAAAACAACCACTTCATAAATGCATGGCACAACATAGAAGAACAAACCCTACTACTCAGGTGACCCTGAGGATACAGATAAACCTCCAAGTGGCCTTAACGACTCTCTAAAGGAATGCAAATATTCAGCTGTCTGCAAGGAATATAAATCTTTCCATTCCCTATCATACAGTCAGAGCTGAAGAAGCTTCTTGAATGAGAAGTGGAACGTCTTCAAAGAAAAACAATAAAGTCCAGTCGCCTCTTGAAAAAGCACCTTTGGGACAACTATGACCTGGATGATTGAGAAACTAGCTTTGTAGACATATGGATATTGTGTTGATTGAGCATTCTAGTGTGTGTTTGCTCCAGTGCCTGGCTGGCCTTGCTGATCCTGTACTCATACACACACACACACACACACACACACACACACAGAGAGAGAGAGAGAGAGAGAGAGAGAGAGAGAGAGAGAGAGAGAGAGAGAGAGAGAGAGAGAGAGAGAGAGAGAGAGAGAGAGAGATTATAGATCCTGACTTTGTAGGTAAAAATAGCCTTGAGTTTCTAAAGTGTAGGAAATACAAAGTTCTAATATACTTAATCTATCCAGGCAAAGTTTTAGGGAGATGTGCAGTATTAGAATAAAAACTAATTAACAAAATTGCTGATGCTTAATCACAGAATTGTTTTCTTTTTCAGTCACTTAGATGAGATGCTATTGACTGTCTCTCAGCACTATCCTAGTTGCTGAATAAGCAGAGTAATTTATGAGCATTGGATCTGTCTAAAGGATCAGTCTGCATCTATGCACATTAAGGATGCAGTAAATAATATTGGACTGTACAGACTTACTTCTGAATGTTCCCAGCACTAACTTAATTCTTAGGCAAAACATTTTGCTCAAATCAACTTTGGATCTAAAATTTCATCCATATGTCAAAATAGAAGTCCACCTACAAAAATGTATATGTAGAAATTTTCAATCCCCAAAAAAGTCATATCCCTGCTGCTACTGGTTTAGACTCCATGGGTGATGTGGGAGTAAAGTGCTCATAGGAAAAGAACAATTACCTAAATAGACAGCACGCAACTATAAGCCTATTAAGGAGGTTATGATTTCCTAAGTCTCTGCAAAATTAGAATTCACATGTGTGATGGTAGGCTGCTTGAGGGTTATGCTATAATTCATTTTGCAAGGAAGTAATGTATGTGTGTCAGAAACCATGCTGTACTTCACACAAACATGTTGCTCATGTAAATGTATAAGTGTAATGGTGGCTCATTGGTTGAATTGATGTTCAACAGATTTCAGTATGATTGGAATCTGTAGATTTTAATGGAATATATAAACATGCAAAGCTTCTATATTTGTAAACTGGTTTGGGGGCCTTTTGAATCTGTATCTTGTACATATTTTGATACTTATTGTAGTATCAGTGTTAGCCATGCTGTTAAGAAGCATCGCCAGCTTCCTCTACTCATTATTTCATAACTGTATAAGCTTTCTGTTCTCTTAAAACCTAATACTAATCTGAATAGACAGTCAGAATTTTGGAGATTTATTTTTAAGATTTTCAAATAGTTTAAAAACAATCCATATAGCCATAGCAGTTTGAGTAACTCTAGTGTTCATCCTACAGTGATATCCTAACTAATTTTGTAGCCATGAGATGAAGCATAATGATACAGTTCCTTAATATAAAATGTTGTGAGATTTATTTCTATGAACGTAACATAATCAAGCCATTTTGAGTTTTGTTCTATCAGAATATAACCATGTTCCTTTTTATTTATGTTATGGTTCACACAAAAATTATGATTCAACTATGGGAGGACAAATGCCAAAAACCTGGACTTTGTTCTGCTGATTATAGATTTTCCCTCATCCTCATTCCTCCTGTTCTCATTCAATACATCAGCTTAGTAGTTTTCATTTTTTTTCTATGCTAGTTTGCCTTCTCGACCTGTTTTGTCTTCTATCACTATAAAGTCTATTTGCTTTGTATTTCTTTTTTATCTATATTAGCAATTTGTTTTTCTTTCTTTCGGTGCTTTGTTTTCTAATCTCAATATTATATTCTAGCTTTTTTAATTATTCATTTTATTCTTCACACTTAAAGCTGCTTTGAAACACTGTGAGTGAATAAGTTACAAAAAAGATAATTGCTGATGACTGAATAAGAAGGAAATGAAAGCATTTGTTGCAAAAAATATTTTCACTTGTTTGTATATGTATTCTAATAATGCTATAGCAAATATAATTGTAAAAGAATATTCACCCCATTTTTACAAAATACATTCTTGGATTTTGAACGGTCCATCTGTTCAGTAGAATCCATTGTAAATACAGGCAAACAATGAATAGAGCAAATTAAGGAATGGTATTTGCAAATTCCTGTATGAGATTACTGACACTTTTTTCATGAGTACAGTATTTGGATACTTACACTTTCTGTTTAAATTTATGTATTTGTTTAATTTATATACCAACAAAATTTATAACCCATGGTGTTTTATCTTGATTAAATATTATTAATATAGCATAAAAGAGAATGAAATAGATAAGTTTTCTGGAGATTTGAAATTTATTTTAACATTATTTAGAATATGTATGTAATACTGATGGATATTTTAAGTAATTGGAATTTATGCAGAATAGATTTATGAACACATTAAAAAAAAGTCATGGACCAGAAGTAGAATTATCCATTCTTTGGTGTCTTTGGATCTGATTGTTTATGATTGTCTTTTTCTGCCCTCCCCAGCCCCCACCCCCATTCAAAATTCATATATTGCCTTAGAAATATTATGGAATTGATTAGAAATAATCAACCTTGAGAGACATTATTGGTATACAAAACTCAGTCAAGGTTTGGACATAAAGCTTCTCCCAAGCCAAAACTTAAGTTTCAGATGACATTGAGACTTGTTAATAGATACCAATCTGACCATATCCTTTATGTCATCTAGAACAGATTTTCAAATTTGGGGATCAGTTGATATTCATTTCTAGGGTGCTAATTATCTCTTGTTGGTATGTAGGACTTTCTAATCCTTACTTGACTCTCATCTGGAGTTGTCCATGTTATGACATCCTGAACTTCTGATCTGAATTCCACACTTGCCAACCCAATTTCAGATATAATATTTCCCTGTATATGTTACTAAAAGCACATAATCATGAGAAATATAATTACCAGTATCTCCAGCTTTCAAAAACATTTGCTAGTTTTCCCCCTACCTCCTTCTATAGACACCATCCTGTTTTATCCTACCACAATCCACTTATTCTAAGTACAAATACAGAGCTATTAGTTTATATGTTACTTTATCAGCATGCCAAATTTCAGTTTCCAGTGTGACATAAAGTGATACCAGAGCTAAATTTATCCCAAACATGTAGTGATACCAGAGCTAAATTTATCCCAAACATGTAGATAGGGAGAGAAGGAGGAAAGGAAAGGAAATGAATGTCCCTAACCAAAACAGCTGGACAGGGCAATCCAATTTAGTAAATTTAGAATACTTTATTTTATTTGGCCAAGTGTGATTAGACATACAAGGAATTTGTCTCCAGTGCACAAACTCTCAGCGTACATACAAAGCATCATCATCATCATCATCATCATCATCATTATCATCATCATCATCATCATAGTAAGGTGCAGTAAGAAGGATAATAAGAATCATAAATAATAATGCTACAGCCATAGTACTTGGATAAATATGCATAGAGATTAGACAGCACTGTGACAATTAGGTGTTCATCAGAATGATGGCACCAGAGAAAAGACTAGAAAAGTCTAGTTGTTTTCGTATGCAATGTCCTATAGCAGTGTCCAAAGGGGATGAGTTGAAACAGTTTATGTCTAGGATGTGAAGGGTCTGTAGATATTTTCTCAGCTCTCCTTCTGATCTGTGCAATATATAGGTCTTCTATAGAAGACAGGGTGGTTGCAATTGTGTTTTTTTTCTGCAGTTCTAACTATCTGCTGGAGTCTGTACATATCTGGTTTGATTGTTGTACAGACAGTTATAGAAGTACACATGACAGACTCAATAATTCCTTTGTAGAATTGTATCAACAACCCCTGGAGCTGTCTGAACTTCCTAAGTTGACATAGGAAGAACATTTTTGGTTATGTCTTTTTAATGATGGTTCTAATGTTAGGTGTCTATTTCAAATTTTGGGAGATTATAGGACACAAAAATTTGAAGGACTCTACTGCTGATACTATTCTATTGAATATAGTAAGAAGTAATAGAGTAGAAGGGCTTCCCCTAAAATCCACTCTCATTTCTAATTTTTTAAAAAATATTTTATTAATTTTCTAGTTTTACAATACAATTCGATGGCCAGGTCGCGATATTTCGTAATTTTTTCCAGTTCTTTTTCTTCGACTCTGGCATCTCCTGGTACAGCAATATCAATCAGCTGTATGCTTCAGTTCTCTACAACTGTGATATCCGGCGTATTGTGTTCCAAATGGCGATCTGTCTGTATTCAAAAGTCCCACAAGATCTTCACAACATTCTTAAGTTGTTCATTCTCAACAACTTTTTCCAGGCAAGTCGTATTTTTTACACAATGCCCAGTGGATTAATTTAGCAACTCGGTCATGTCTAGATTTGTAATCAGTTTGCGATTTTGCTGCACTCACAAATTAGGTGTGAAACAGTTTCAACTTTGTCATTGCAAAGTCGGCAATTTGGATTGTCAGTGGATTTTTGTATCTTCACTTTCATGGCATTAGTTTGTAGTGCTTGTTCTTGAGCAGCCAGTATTAGGCCTTCTGTTTCTTTCTTGATGGTTCCCATCTTAAGCCATGTCCATGTCAAGTTGTTATCACATTTTCCTTCAATGCTTTTCAAATGCTATCCATGCAAAGCTTTGGTTTTCCATCTATTTAATCTGTCATCCAGCCGTTTTTCCTTATATTCTGTCTTTGTTTCTGTTATTTTTATAGTGCTCTCTGTTTTCACAGCAGTTTTTCTGTACTTTGATTCACATAGTCATTCAAACTTCGTTTTTCTTCTTCTACAGTTTGGTGGATTTGCAATAGTCCTCTGCCCCCTATTTTTCTTGGCAGGCACAACCTGTCGATATCACTTCGTGGATGTAGAGCATGGTGCATATTCAGAAGTTTATGTGTTTTCCGGTCTAGGTTTTCCAGTACAGCCAAAGTCCAGTTGATAATTCCAGCTGGGTAGCGTATCACCGGGACTGCCCATATATTAATGGCTTTAATTATATTTCCAGCATTCAGCTTTGATTTTAAAATTTTGCGGACTCTCCTGATATATTCCTTTTGTGTTGACTCTTTGACTTTTCCATTCAAGATGTTATCTGCTTCCAATATGCCTAGGTATTTGTAACCATCATCCTTTGCTAGTGCTTTCACAATACTTCTATTTCCCAGTTCTATTCCTTCTATTTTTGCCATTTTTCCTCGTTGCATGGATAGTACAGCACATTTTCCAAGTCCAAAGTTCATTCTGATGTCGCTGCTAAATAGTTGGACTGCGTTGAGTATTGATTCAAGTTCAGTGTGGCTTTTCGCATACAGTTTTAAGTCATCCATGTACAGCAGATGGTTTATCTTACCATGCTGGCCTGAGATGTAGTATCCCAGTTTTGTGTTTCATAAGATTATTGTCAATGGAATTAATGCGATGTTGAACAGTAGTGGTGAAAGTGAGTCCCCTTGGAAAATTCCTCGTCTGATGTTAATTTCACCAATGTCCTCCCCATTTACTGTTAGGGCTGTTTTCCATTTTTGCATATTTGCTTTCAAAAATGTACAGATATTTTTGCTGATTCCAAAGTTTTCCAAACATGCATTAATCCAGCTATGGGGTTATGAGTCGAATGCCTTCTTGTAATCAATAATAATAATAGTAATAATAATAATAATAGTAATAATAATAATAGTAATAATAATAATAATAATAGTAATAATAATTTCATCAATACTTTTTCAGGTATGGAATTTTAACAGTTTTCTAAATTTTCAAATTTGTCCAGACTGTAGTATTTTTAATCTCATTTCAATATATTTTTGTTGTCCATAAGAGTTTAATTCACCGCTTCCGTCTATAGGAGGGTGGGGATGTAGTTCCCTCCCTTCTCACTTTGGGAGGATTTTTGCTTCCTGGGGATCTTTTCCAGGAAATCAGACAATCAAATTCCTTACCTAGTTTCAAACATGCTGTTCACTATTGTTCTGGTTAATGCCTTTGAACTTCGGCTGGGCTGGTCACTGAGGTGTGGCCAGCCTTCCTCCTGTTGGGTTAGAGGGCTTCTCTCAGATTGGTCAGGATGACCACCATTGTTCCGAGATCATCAGGGCACCTCTATTTCTTCATCTCCTCTCTGGGGCAACTTTAGGCCCATTTAGGGTCCCCTGGCAGGGTGAAACTAGCCGTGAGGTGCGGAACTCCGCAATCCCTCATGCGCTATGGTGCAAAACCGGAAGTCTAATCTTTGTTTCTTAAGGTTCATTTTTTTTCCTCCTCTAAAATCCATTTCTCCTTAGTTCAGAATAATTGTTAAAAATAACTGGCCCAGTAACTTACACTGTTGCAAAAACATCCTATTTTTGTGCACAAGCCAATGCATAAAGCGTTGGGCATGTTGGTTGGTATGGATGGATAATAAATTCTATACCTTTGAAAATTTGTTTGTGTGTATGCAATAAGCATGCGCTCCAGGAAACACTCTTTGAAAAATAGCATAAGTTTCCATCTTACAAGATGTTTCCAGGGTTACAGACTACACAGATCAGAAATCATAAAGTCTCTATGGATGAAAAAAGTTTTATACAAAACTATGGAAAATAATAGGTTCATTGCGAAGATATTTTAAGCTTTAAAATATTTTACTTTAAAACCAAACCAGAGCATAATCTCAAATAGAAATTGAAGTATGTCTTATCTATATAATACAGTGAAGCAGTTTTTAAAAGATGGAACAAATTTTTTACATCCATTCTTCAGCCCTATGGAAATAGATTGGGGGGAAACAAGATGTGTCTATGTGCATAATTTAAATTTTTCAATTAAAATTTATGAACTGTTGTTATCTCTGTGTATATTTTAAAGGTGTAGCTTTAGTTTGCTTGTTTTTTAAGGATAGCATATCAGATTTTTGTTTTTTTAATAAGATGAATCTAATCAATCAATCAATCATATACATACTGTTCATTTGCAGATTGTTAAAATAAATAAATAAACTAGCCCTATTTCTCACTTTAGCTATTGAAGAATGTGGAACAGGCTATATACAGGAAAGCTTCAATCCAGGAATCCATTATATTTTTCAATATATTATACCAATAAAGGAGAATATTTGTAGCTGAAGGTTGACATGAGGGGTCCTTGTTGGTACTGATGATGTTACCTAGTTTGGGTAATAAAACATTTGCAAGAAAGCAATCAAGCTCAGAGAGCACCAAGGGCCCCTCAATACATTAAAAATATTGTAAAAAATGTATATTTAAGTATTTAAATTCTTTAAAAATGTTTTCTGACCAATTAAGCATTTCAAAACATTTTTTTCAGTTAGATAAACATAAATGCAGTTCATTCTACAATATACTACTTTTGGGGTTGGGGATGGGAGGGTTGGGGTGACTTTTTAAATTTAAGACTTGCATTATAAATGCAAAGGTCATCCACAGATCTTCTTTGATGTCCACTTTGGTTTTAGAAGCAAGGCTCAAGTCAGTTCTGATTGGAATACATAAAGAACATACATTTTGAAAGTATTCCTGATTTTAACAATTTTTATATTCTGAAAGTTTTTTGTTGATAGTTTTACCATATCTTCAAAAATATTATTTCATTTCACCCTACTAATGAATTTTAGTTTTTTTCCTCTATTAACACTCTTTGGCCACTGCTTAGATCTATTATGATACAAATCTTAGGGTGTTCCCAGCTTGTTCATATCTCACCAAACACATGAAGGTATAAGCTTAAAGTTGAAAAACCTGCATCATTCCTTTTGTGGCCTTCAAAAAGCCAAATATTTGATAATCCACCCATTTCATCACTTTAAAATCTCATGATTTTAAATCTCTGTCATCCTGGACCCTCTTACTTTTTGGAAGTAACCTTTGTTATGCCAATTATGCATCTCTCAAATTAATGGAATTCGCCCAGCCCTATTATAAGTAATGGTATGCAGAGCCTGAAACAGATAATGTATTTGTTTATTTTTCACATTTTTTGTTTATTCCCCTTCTCTGGCATTTAATGGCACAATTCCCATTAAACTCTTTTTATTATTTGCTTTTGTTGGACAGACGTCACCTCAGATGCACATATACTTCTATTATCATTGAAAATCTTAACTTGCTTCTATAGAGTGGTATTATTACTACGTAAGTAACAATTTTAACTGCACAAAGGATGTAAATAGAAAATTGTTTTTGTATTTTTAGTTATTTTCCATAATACACATTTTTGAACTTCCTCCCTCTGCCCCACACAGTATAATATATTGACTTGCAGAATACCAACCAATTTCATGATCTAGAATTTATTGCTATATTATTTATTATTGTATTGCAATCTTGCTAACAAAATAATCTACTTTGACTTCCCCATCCTGTTCATATCATAGGCACCCATTAAGAACTTCTGGGTTGAAAGGATCAGCTGATACCATCATGGCCCAGGGATGGGGCTCTTTTTCATGTTCCTGTCAAGGAGCTGGAGTGAATGATTGGAGCTTACCCCACCATGCAGCAGCACTCGGATCTCAAACACGGACTTGTTAACCTCCAACCCAGTGTCCTAACATGAGCCATCATGTTCCTTGCATTGACTAATTTTGAATAAACTCACTTTTAGTAATGGCTAAACTAATGAAAATTCAGATCTGTATTACAACTGTAAGTCTAACTTTTTAAAAAAGAAAAAAGAAAGAAAAATCCACTCATATTCTGACTGACAATAATAAATAAATGTGCAAATGAACAAATAAATGATCAACAGATATGGGCCATCATATTATGATTACAATGACAACCATCATATACTTGAAGAATTTTTGCTGTTGAATTGGGGAATTTGAGAATTTGTGTGTTCTGTGATTTTGGATGTATTTGCTGCAAAGCTCTTATTGTTTTTTTGTGTTAGAATTAGCTTCACTCTCTCTTTATCTGTAATTTATTCCATTTAAGTAACTGTTGAAAATGTTATTAAGAGAAAATCTATAACTGAACACACTGATCAGCTGGCTTAATGACTGTTTTGCATTTCTCCGCACTAAGCAGCTAATAGATGAACCATTTATCCCTTAGCAAATGTGAACGAAAATACTATTTTTAAAAACGCATTGTCCTTTTTAAAGCTATATGTTTAGCATTTGCCACATGATTTACTCAATGATTTATTTCAGTTTTATGCTTAGGATAATGTGTGCTGTTTTTTCAAATGTTCCTCAAGATTGTTAGTTTTTATTGATTAATCTGTTACTTTGTTTTTTGTAGCAAATACTGATTCTAACACTCTCCATGACTCTTATAACTCAATATAGTGTATGACTGTACTGTATATACAGCAAGCAAGACCAGCTAAAGAGAATTACCGTAATGAAATAATTGGCTATGTTTGAAAGTCATGCTAAATTAAATTAAATTATATTGATATTTTTCACAGGCTTCAGCAATGTCCATGTTAATTGGGATATTCTGGGAGATAAAATTCAAGAGCATTAGAGCAGAGAATACTAGTTTAGTGGATAAAATGAGTCACAGTGAACTTTGGTTTACATTTTCTCTTTTCATTTGTTTTTTTCTCAACCACAGATTATTGTGTGATCTAAATCAGCAAGGTATAGAACTGAAGTTCTTAGTTTTTTGGAAACGAGACTTTTTTTTCAGTTATGGGAAAATATTATAGGTGCTTTCACAAATAGCACTTACTGTGTCTATGGTCAATAATAAACCATCATTTACAAGTGAAACTGCTTTTCACCACTCCTGTCTTCCCAGGCCAATTTACTCCTTTTTCTGGTCAAGTGAAAATAAAATATAGGTTTCAATTGATACTGTTTAATTCCTGGAAAGCCTGAGAGGCTGTTTCTCATCCCAGTTATGTCTGAATCAGAGTCCACTGCACCAAATAGAGACCTGCCTCTTCCACTCATGACTAACTTCTCCTTCAGTTCTCCAACACAACCTTCTTTTCTCTTCTATCAGCACTCAGAAACCTGGCCTTTAATGTCTTATCTCCCTGCAGTGCAGGTACCGGTAAGTGTTTTTTACAGGAGACACAAAAGTATAAGGAAGGAAAACTATTAATAGTTTTCAGTTTTTCATTCCACAGTCTATTTGGACCTGAAGCCAATAGATTATGCTTGTGTATGGGTTTTGTTTTAGCATGTTAATTTCCCATTCACTATTTTTTTCCTAAACAAAAGTGATACACAGATTGAGGTGGTCACCAGAAAGATACTGGCACACATTTTGGTGGCAATACACTGAACACTTATGTATCTTCTGCTGTAGCATAGAAAAGAAACTGTTGCTGAGAAGCCAGTCTGAACTGAAAAGCTTATTCCCCCAAATCCCTTTTAATTTTAATCAGATCTGCTATCAAATCTTCCCCTGGCAGAAAGTATCTAAGGGTCAAATTGCTTCCTTTACATTGTTTGTTTATATCATTAGCAACACCATTCAGGCACATGAACAAGGAAGCAATAGTCACTTTAAACAGCACTAACCTATCAAACTCAATGGTATACAGGAGTGTTTCAATGTCTTGTATTGGGCTTCTGGAGTCCTTTCTCCTTCACATACCATTGACTGAGCAGTCTCTTAAAAACATTTAAAAAGGACAGCATATCCTTAATCAAAACAATTCTCATTAAAAGTTCTTGTTACTTTTTCCTCATGGCCCCTTAGTCCTTTCTTCTGGCCTGGAGGTTGTCCCAGATGGTTCATATGAATCCAGTCTCTCTTTGGATCATTTATCGGTCCTTTCATCACACTGTGGCCAAATAGGCGCCTCAGTGGAGAAACAACCTTCCATTGTGAAAACCATAATTTAATTATTCACTTTGTGAAAATGTATTTCTTTCTGTTAGTCCTGATTTTCCCTGAATTTAGTTTCAGTAGATGTCCTTAAGTTCTACCATCGCAAGAGAGGAATATAAAGATGAGTCTTGCTACACATTGTTTTCATACTCAATAATTTTTCTAATTATTGAGTAGGTTGCTCATTTTACAACTAACAATTTATATGGGGTAGAGACTATTTCCACTAGCACTCCTACTTCCTATGACTTTCACTCTATTTCCTCCCCTGGTTTTTGGACTTATCTAAAGAAAGTGAAAAGAAAGAAATGGACTAGTTTTACTGTAGTGTACTCAGCATGGCTTTACTTTCTCCTGGATCTTCTCAGCCAAACACCCACTGCTTCTCCATTGCGGGGGAGATCCTCTCTCAGGATCTTCTGCCCAGTCCTTCCCCAGAGACCTGGCCTTCACCAATGATCAATAACTTCTTCCTTCTTGTCTTAAGGCTGTGGTGAAGATGGAGATATATCTGGGAAGCTACCCATGGATCTTCGCCCTCTCCAACATGAGAACTGACAACTGTTCTGTACACTCACATTACTTCAGTCTTCAACTTTTTTCTCCAGGCATTCCATTTACACAGACCTTTTTATATTTTTTCCTCTTTGTCCTTCTCCTCTCCTTTTCTCTTTTTCCCTTTTCCTTCTTTCTCTAAAAAATTGGGTCAGACTGACATCATGTTTCCCAACAACTGTGGAGGTGGGTATCCCTCTAGGGTTCTAATCCCCAATCCCCATATACCAAGCAGGACCAATGGAACCGTTATCTCTATATTTCCTCACAATGGACCAGACAACTTATCAATCCTTCTGAGAGCACAGCCGCCATTCAAGGCCAGAACTGAGCTTCTTCTTCCTTTCCCTCACTCCATTTGCTGAGTCATGTCAGAAGAATAGTTGCTAGACCATCACACACACACACACACACACAAATACACACACACAAACACACACAGAGAGAAACAAATTTGCTAGAGTTCATCTTTATACAACAAATATTTGCAAGCTATATTTATTATGCACATAGAATTGTTCTGTTTTTAGCACTTTTGATAAATTGGAAAAATATCAGTTAACAAAATTGCTTTTTGTTCTTATTTTGCAAAAGAACCCCAATTTCTGCAAAAGAGGGTATTGTTTAAAAATTAAATAGTATGTATAAGGAAATTTATTCTAATTCTAATTCTAATTATTTTTTTTAACTTTTGTTACTTGCTGAAAGGATTTGGAGCTATACATATGAAGAAATAAAGTTAGAGACCACAGTGATAATGAACAAGGAATGATCTATCCTATGATTCAAATTCCAGAAATGCTAGAAAAAGTGTTAAAATACTTCCTAAACATTTGATAAGTTATTTTACAGTAGATGCTTATTAAGTGATGACTTGAATGTAATAATATTTGAGCCTCACTGTGTATTCAGCCAAGTAAGCATAAGTAAAACCTTGATCATTCTGAAATAAGGTAAATCATTTCTGAGTGACAAGATGATTTCACTTTTCCTAATTTAAAATTTGAAAATTAAGAACTATACATTAAATACGGTGACCATCAGGATGATACAGATACACTGCTACTAATATATGTAGATATGAAATAATAAATCATAAGATTTATTAGTATATTACATTTAGATACCTTACTGGACTCAGATGATAACCAAAACAATATAGAGGTTATAGCTGGAGTAATATTTTTATGCTTATTGACAATATTTCCAATATTTCTCTCTCTCTCTCTCTCTCTCTCTCTCTCTCTCTCTCTCTCTCTCTCTCTCTCTCTCTCTCTCTCTGTGTGTGTGTGTGTGTGTGTGTGTAAAATTCACCCGAGTCTTGGCTAGAATATATTCTGAATGTATTGCTTTTTTAAAAAATAAACATTAAGGTTTATTAAACTCAGGGAATGGGAGGAAATTACTTTGTATTCACTTGGTTAGTTTTTCTTCTTTAAAGATTGATCATATAAAACTTTTTGATAAAGGAAAACTTAGCAGGCCATAAAGTAACTAACAGTGACGAAAATAAAGATTTTGGATTGAACATCCAAGCACTTAGTTTCATAAGCATAACTTTTTTCTGGGGTTATTGGGATTAATAAATAAGAAACATAATCTGGTATGTTTCTGAAATGTTTAATACAATATCATTTTAACTATAAATCCCACTGGTCTGAATAGGATATTTTGTGAACATAAATTTCATTCATGTCCTGAAATGAATTTTTAAACCTATGAAATTCCACTACAATGAACTTCATATTTCCTTATTAAATTTGCTATTTGGTCAAGGAATGTGAAAAGCAGATTTATTTACATTGAATTTTTCCTTCATATATTATGAATAATGATCATAAGAATGATTTTATCTATGTGCCTCATTTTACACTGGCAACTCAGAGCATCTTGAAGAAAAGGAAACAACTACTTCCATTCACTAAAGAATCATCCCTTCTGATTGTAGGGAATCATTGGGTACATTATGTTTAAAGCAGTAGCTAAAATTGATTCCCAAATGAAATAATAGCAGATTTCACATTGATGAACACTGAGTTTCTGGGTTAAGGAAATTTAAGTAAAAAGGAAAAATATGTCATTTTCTTCTCCCATCATTATATTGTTCTAAGAAAAATATGAACAATTCAGAAAAGTATTCTTGTTTGGAGGTCAGCTGTTTTTCTTCTCTTTTATACTATTCAAATACTGTATATCCTGAATTGCAACTATTTTTTTAACACAGGGAAGTACTGTTTTTATTTAGTTTCTCGTATAAACAAAATAGCTTCATAGTCAAAGGCACATATACAAGAGTTTAATGAGTACAAGAATCTACAACTGTAAATGGTAAATGTGTGTGTTTGTGTGTGTGTGTGTGTGTGTGTGTGTGTGTGTACATCACAACCAGATTCACATTATGCAAAGGCCCAGCTCTCTGGAAAAGTCTCTATTGCTAGGAAAGGTGGAAAGAAAGAAACAATGATGATCAGCAATGAGATAAATGGACTGAGTTATGGTGATGAGTGCAGCGTTAGGAGACTTGAAAGAACAGGTTAGGGATAGATTGCCATGGAGAAACTGTATGTAGTTACTAAGTGTTAAAAACAATTTGATGGAACACAATTATCAATCAATCAATCAATTAAAATGCTTAATATACATTATGCTATTATAATCAGACATATTATCAAATCAGAGCATATTAACCATCCCACAGTCCATTTAATTCTTGTAATTTTTGTTTGCAAAAATATTTTATATGTCTTTAAAACTTGCCACTTTTATTGGCATCACTTGGGTACTAATCTCAGAATGCTGAAATGCACATTCTTTATTATTTTTCAGACCACTTTTGAGTAACTGTTTGAAAAAGTTAATGACCATGCCTTCATTTATATTGTTAGATATCCCAAGATGATACAAAATTGAGTGAGGGCTTCTAATTATTTTAAGGGTTTTTCCCCTTCATTTCCAATCTATGTCAATCAGTAATTAACCACTTAACAATGTAAACAAATCTGAGAAATAAACTGAAGAAGGGCTAGGATAAATGTACAATCAAATCCTTGGAGAAAATCTAAGCTTACAAAGGACTAGGTTTGTTAAGGGAATTATTCTATCCACTTCAGATAAATTCACTGTGAAATATTTATTGGACACAAAGAGATTATTATATCAAAAAAGAAAAAGAAAAGTAGACACATGAATACTGAATTAATTATGGCCCTTGTTTTAAGCAAGACTGGTGGCTAGATCTATGAACTATGTAAGAATGTGCTTTTTTAAAATATAGCAATGGAGCAGAAACATTATGTTCCCAGCTTCCATATAGCCGATCACATATCTGGTGACAGATCTATCTGCCTCATCATCTATCATGAACCCCATAAGTTTGGATGTTGCTCCAGAGCATGAACAATGATATGCATCCACCGTTCTCCTAGCCACACAAACACATATATAATTAGCATATTATTATCAGTAGCATATATTACTGGGATTTGGCTCAGTGGCAATGGAGAATTGGTTCCATTACAAATCTGGTGACTATTATAGTAGCCATATCTCCAAGAGCAGGGATGATGTGATTGAAAGTGTCTGTATGTAGAATAGTTCTGAAAGATTAAAGCTGCTGGTGGTAGTGATCAACTAACTTTCCAGTAATGGTACTCTATTAACTCTTAGATCTCATCCTAGGGTTGGTTTTGGAGTTTTAGTCTTTGATGACCTCCATGCTCTGATGGTGGTACAGCATAGTTCCATGGGCTCCATAGTGACCAAGGGATTGTCATAAATAATTTCACATGATATCTCACATTATTTTAGAGCAGAAGAGATGTCATCTAAATATATTATATATAATATATATAATATATAATTCTTTATCATGGTAAGATCACTTCTTAATTTCTTGGATGCTCTTCTTCGATCACTTAATGGCAAGAGACAAATAAGAATGGTGATGGAATATTTTGGATTACTCAAGATAAATTTATGGTGTTATTATGAAAATATCACTAGATGCCTGGTTTTTAAATGAAATATATATCTTATAGCAGTTATGGAAGCATTCCATATATTTAATATACTTCCTTATATTAAATGTCTATACAGAAGTGCCCTAATTAAACTGTCCATACAGAAGTGCCCTAATTATAGTTTGCTGATAATTCTATTTCAATAATAACAAATATATATATATTTGTAAAACTGCTTAAAGCTAAAGCATCACTTGAATCACTCTTTTGAAACAGATACACAAGACAAGGTTTGAAGTAGTAAATTGAATTGGGTGCTCCAAAAGTTTCCAAAGTACTCTGGAGATTTGATGGCTTAACTGCCAGTTCTTATATGTAGACCTTGGAGACGGATTGAATGGTATAATGGGCTCTAACACTGACACAATGAACAGCTGGTCAGTGAGAGTTGCCACTTCAGAACTCTCTTAAGGTAGCAAAGCTAACATTATTTTTAATTTCTCAATTTTTGGAAGGTAGCCAGACATAAACCTTAATTTGGCTCTCTCTTGGGCTAATGGAATGTCATACTTTTGAGTTGCCTTTGCTAATTCACCTTGGAACTTAACTCTCAGAATTTTTGCATGTTTGGGGTCCGTTTAAGCCCTTGACAATGTGTTAATCAGTGCCAGGCAAATGTTTATAAGTATGGTCCCAAGAATTTAACAAAAATGGGGGTGATGTAGTTAATTCAAATGCGTCTTTTTTTTTTTTGCTACTTTTTCTGTGTGGTTTGCCTCTCTCTGCAGCATTGTATTTCATTGGAATATCCTGCTTATTTTGCTTTTTCTAGGTAATTAACAAACCCAGAATATTGCCAACAAGCTACCATGACACAATCAATCCCTATGAGTGGAAAGTGATACTTTCCAAGAGGATCCAATGTTCTATAACTACAGTACATAAAGCCTAACAGTGCCACAGAAAACCAAATACTAAAAATATAAAAATTACAAGCACACCCAAGAGATAGTTTTAATTCTTCAAAGAGTTGCCTAAAGAAACTCAAGTCTGCCATTGTTTTCTGGGCAGCCTCAAAATTCACCATGATGCGACCCTTTCTAAGAGGGCCAAGCTTTCAAACTAGCTCTGTTATTTTCAAATTAGAAAATTTAGTGACTATAGGCAACAAAACACACGTCTCTGACATCCTAGAATAAATAAGGTAATCATTGGTCATCATTGTTATTTTTTTAATTTAAAAAAACCTATGTATTATAACAAATGTTTGGAAGTTTTGATACAAGCTAAAGTATAACTCTGAGTTTATACAGCCAACTTCTTTTTTTTTTTTTTACAGCTTGAAAGCTTTTATGTTATCCTTTCTTCAGCCCTGCTTTCTTTGTCCTAAAAGAAATACAAGAAAAAAATATTGTGGTAAAATCCTTAAAATTTCCAGCTGAAGCTTTTTAACATTAGAGCATCTTTCAGGTTCTACTAGACTCTAGTTATCACCTTACTAATCTCTGATCTTATAGTAAAATTAAATAGTGCTGTTTTTGAATCTCAACTTTCCACTGAAATCCATGTCAAGTCAATAATCCTCAGTAGGGATTCATCAGTATTCCTTTCATCTCTATAATTTTGAATGAAAATATAAAATGTCATAATTGAGTTTACTTCTATGTAATAGTTAAATGTAGTTTATTTGATATTAATTTACCTACTCTATGTCAACCGTACTGTTTAAATTGAATTTTTACTATTCACTATAGAAACCATACAAATCTCACAAAACAGAAAAACACCAAGGCTATGTCTGAATTCATACTAATGCCACTGCATTATAATCCAATCTAACATTGATTAAAATTCAGCCTTACATTTACATATATGAGTAATTATGTCTGCTTGTTATACATTTTATTTATAAGAATACCTCTTAAGAAATTCAGAAATGATCATTTCTTAGTATTTATATTAATACAGTATAAACGGAAAGGAAATCATTATTCATTGTCATTATTTTTGTAATTATCAATTAATTAATGTTCTAACTCTACTTTTACCTCTACATATTCAGTCTTGTCATGCCATTATATATGCAAGTGCAGTTTGCCAAATAAGCATTCCTGTGTCTGTAATACAGATAACTAAATCAAGCATTCATAAATACCATCTTGGATATAGCATTCATATATATGTTTATTTATTTAGAATTAGATTGTTAATATTATTTGAAACATTGCACTAAAAGTATATTTTGTCAATATACGCATAGTGGCAATATCTGCAGTTAAAACACTGCTGTGATGCCACCTGAAATTCACAAAATTGCTAGCTACTTTCTAGACAGGAAATACACAAATCTCTTTGGAGGGATTTTGCTGACTATCATGTGTTTCTGTTTATGTAGGCAGGAAGAAACTCTCCCAGGAGAAAATGAACAGGGAGATATGACCGGATCAAAGAAAGAGACTCCTCCAACTTCAGATTTAAAATGGAATTTTCAGGTGGAAGCATTTTCCAGGTTAGCTAATTGGCAGTGAGTTAATTAGCTGTACCAAACATAGGCAAATCTATATAGGGAAAAGGAAAAAAAATAAATAATATGGTAGAATTTCATTTCTATATTTAGATTGTACTTTATTCTTTATTCTTTCAGTCAAGTTAAAATCAGGGCTTTTTTTCTCATAGAACGCCCAGAACGGAGTTCCGGCACCTTTTTTGGATGGAACCTTGTAGGGTAGGCAAGGCGGGTTGTATGATGTGTGTGAGTTCCTGCACCTTTTTCTTTTTTTTTAGAAAAAAAGCACTGGTTAAGAAAATATGTATGTGATCATTAAGAGTGGAAAATAACCTGATGGCATATAGTCAGTCAGTCAGTCAGCATGCCTATCTATCTATCTATCTATCTATCTATCTATCTATCTATCTATCTATCTATCTATCTATCTATCTATCTATCTATCTATCTATCTATCTATCTATCTATCTATCATGTTCTTTGTATTATCTCATGTGTCTATGTGTATGTATGCATGTATGTGTATATATATCCAGACTGTTTCTTCCAAAGCCAATGTAATCTGTAAGTAGGAATGAGTATTACAATAGTAAATGTAACATTTTTTAATTTTTATAGTTTTCACAAGTTAATGGTTATTATTACTTTTTAACATAGGAGGAGTGTATAGATCATGGGTGTCAAACTTGATCACATGTTTTGACATATGACATATCATGACATATTTGCCTTTGCAGAGCCAGGATGGGCATGGCCTGCAAGTGACACCCCCTGAATTCACTTACTATTATTTAGTCTTTGCTTTCCTGAGTTTATATGTTTAAAGCTGTCATACAGAAATCACTCCATGCTTCCTCAGACTGATTTACTGTATCATTGTTTCTACCTAAGAAGCCACAATGAGATATATTAAATAAACCCAAATGGAATGCTGTGCTAAGTACATGCTAAGTAAGTACATGAACGTACTCAAGATGTCCAACTTTTTTTCACTTTGTCTGTTTCAAAGTATTCCTGACAACATTTTTAAAGATATCTTTTACCTTGAAAGATTTTAACCTCTGCTAGTGGTAAATATCACTTCTTAGAATTTTCTGTCTGGATTCTTTTTTCATATTTCCTTTGCACTAAATTATTGATATAAATTCTGATTCTGAGTTTTTGATATTCTTGTAAGCAACTCTATGGCCAAATAACATTTCTTTTTGTTACAAAGGAAAATTGATTGATTTGCATAGCTGTTGATCATTCATATATGTCAATATTAAAGAAAAATGTAATGTTGAAAAGTGTACAAAGAAACTGAGAAAAGAAATTAATGTTTGTGTGTGCTCCGATTCCAGAATTAGTTTTAGAAGCTGTGTTCCATAAATCAGAACTCAGATTAGAAAGAAGAGAAGAGAAGAGAAGAGAAGAGAAGAGAAGAGAAGAGAAGAGACACTATTATTTATTTTTATGGTAAAGTGACAGTTGTTTTACAATACTTAGCTTTCACATCCAGTTTAATGGATATTGGACAATGGATGTAATGGTGTGGAAACATAACAAATTATAGTTCTCCTTCAGACAAGACAATAGGTTATTGATCTCCTATTTCATTTCTATAGATTCATCTTGTAAATGATAATGTTCACATTTCTTCTAAATATTGATTTAATATGAATGACTTGATAATTGCTTCATCATAATATTAATCATTGTAATATTCTAGATTAATGTATAGTTAATTTATTTACCATAATCAATAACGCAGCTGAACTGATTTTTCTTTACAAAGTTAATTGAAATAATTAAAGCTTAGAATTCTGTATGTGGATAGTCATTTTAACTGTAACATTTCTGCAACACTTCATAACATACTAGGAGTAATATTGACGCAAGTAAAGCTGTTGTTAAAAGATGCATTCTATTTTAAAATTGCCCACTAAGCATAGATCATTTTCCATTATTTTTCTTCTGCTCTTCGACTCAATGGAAGCAAACTTAACTTTAGAAATTATTTCAAAGGAAAAATAATTTCAGGGATATTATCCTGGGTGAAGAATGGTATTTTTGCACTAATTTCGTTACAAGTTGTAATGAGAGATTTTCTGGAAAGTCATAACTTTCATGTTTCCAGCAGTCTATAAAATTGAAATGCCAATTCAGTCCTAAAGGAAGGCTGGAAGGAATTTATCCACTGGACATTTTTTTTTAGTAACAATTATTTTACCATTTGTTCAAAGTCATTTCTTTCTTTAGGTTTCCCCTGCCCTACCTCCCAAATCTGTCCTAGATGTTGCTTCTCAATTCCTTCCTTTAGAGGGAGGGGTAATCCCACATTTAGAACAACTGAACTTGGTACCAATCAAAAACCACAAAACTCGGGCTTCTTGTTACAGCTGGGAAGCTTTAGCATTTGTTATTTTGTATTGTTCATATATTTTCATGACACAAGGAAGCGAATGGGTTGGGAGGGGGGCTAGACAGAGGAAAGAAAGTGGGTAGGACCATCCCAACAGTGTCATGTAGAAGGATATATGGCAGGAACTGGAGGTGGGCTACTTTTGGGGATTCCAGGCTGATGGTCTTCAACCTCCATCCACAATGGCTAGCAATCAGATCCTCAGTGGCCCTGGACTTCAGCTGTTTCTTTGGATGTCAAGACAGTGTGTAACAAAACAGCCCTCATCCATGATCTTATCTTGGTTAAGGGTGACAACGTGGCATGTCTTACCAAGACTTGGTTAAGTGAAAAGGGTTCCTCCTCTCAGAAATATTCTCACTTGCATTTTGATTTTTGCACAATCTGAGACCCCAGAGAAGAGCAGAGAGGTGGATGTTGTCATCCATAAATGGTACAGTCTTTCAGGGTCTCTGTTCTTCACTTTACTGGATGTGAGGTGCACTGGCTGAAACTGGGCTTATAAGGTGCAATTGGATTTATTGCTGATATACCACTCTTCCAGCTGCCCAGTGGCATCAGTGCCTGAGCTGCCAGATTCCATTATCTTGGACTCATTTTTTTTTTAACAACTATCATCCAATCTCCAAATTTGCCTTTCTCAGGAAGCTTTTTACAGTTTGCAGTTGATGAAAACCCTGGAAGAAATAGATTATCTAGATCCAGTATAGCTTCAGGCTGGGAATTAGTACAAAGATAGTGTTCTGTCCCCCGTCTGACCCACACCCCCCAACCAGGCAGCCGAGGCCTGAAAAACTGCTTGGCACAGACAAAGGCAAATGAATTCCTTGGCAGCAACTGCGTAGCTGCCTGCCAAGCCTTTACTGATAAGACACAGCAAACAAAGATAACTCCACAATAATTTGCCAGAGAGCTTGCAACAGAATATCCATCAAAAATTGTCCGTCACGAAACTTCACATGCCACACCCCTTGCTTATATAGCCAGTGGGGTGTGGCCCNCCCGAATCAGCTGCCGTCGCACCAGTTGCTGCACCGCCTGCAGCTCCGAGAGGAAGTCCTGGGTCTCGGGAACAGGGGAATCTGGGATCGCCAACGGGAACAACCGGGGATGGTAACCGACATTGGCGTGGAACGGGGTCATCTGGGTGGAGGTGTGTTGGGAGTTGTTGAATGCGAACTCTGCCAGGGGAAGGTACTCGGCCCAGTTGTTCTGCTGCTGGTTGACGAAGCAGCGAAGGTACTGCTCCAGGATGCCGATGACCTTCTCCATGCCCCCGTCAGTCTCTGGATGGTGCGCCGACGAGAGACACACCTGCACCTCCAGCGCGGCCATCAGGCTTTTCCAAAACCGGGCCGTGAACTGGGCCCCACGGTCCGACACTACCCTGTCCGGCAGGCCATGGAGGCGAAAGATGTGCTGCAGGAACAGACGGGCCGTGGTGCGGGCGGATGACAGTCCGCGGCATGGGATGAAATGGGCCATCTTCGTGAGCATGTCCACCACCACGAGGACGGTTGTGAACGTGGCGGACAGTGGGAGATCTGTCAGGAAATCCATGGAGATGGCACCCCACGGTCTCTCCGGTGTCGGCAGCGGTTGGAGGAGTCCAGGAGGTGGGCCGGATGCGGATTTGGCCTGTCGGCACATCACACAGGACGTCACGTAAACGTGCATGTCATGCCGTACCCTAGGCCACCAAAAAGTCCGCGTCACCAGGTTCAAGGTCTTGAAGAACCCGAAGTGCCCCGCCGCGGGATTGTCATGGCACTGGCTCAGGACGAGGGCTCGGAGCGGGCTTGTAGGCACGTATAGTCGGCCCCGGTGCTTCAGCAAGCCATCCTCCAAGGTCCATGGGGACGCTGGGCCAACTTCTGTTCTCCGCTGCTGCGACCAGTCATCACGGTGCTGCGCTTCCCGCACCTGAGCCCGCAGGTCCGCCGGTTCCTGGACCACGGCCAAGGCCTCTGCAGGTAGCACCGTACGAGGGGGAAGGGGGTCCTTGGGGCAGAAGTATTCCGGCTTGCGGTATAGCGCGTCCGCCCTCTGATTGAGGCCGCTCGGAACATAGGTGACGTGGAAGTTGAACCGGGCGAAAAACAACGACCACCGGATCTGCCGCTGGTTCAACTTCCTGGCCGTGGTGAGGTGCTCTAAGTTCCGATGGTCCGTCCGCACCTCCACCTGGTATCGGGCCCCCTCAAGGTGATGCCACCAAGCCTCAAACGC
>NW_015386766.1:519712-531033 GCF_001527695.2 Protobothrops mucrosquamatus | reverse complement strand
CTGGCCAATCCCAGAAACACCGGGCTCCTGGCCAATCCCAGAAACACCGGGCTCCTGGCCAAACTCCTCGCTGTCGGAAGGCACCGAAGGCTGCACCAGAGGGGAAGGGCCTGGAGAGGGAGGCCTAGCCATCCCCTCTCCTTCATGTTCAGAGCCTTCCTCCTCTGATGAGAGGGACCCACCGGACGGAGCCACAACAGATAGTTTTGGTTGCCCTTGTAGATAATCTGTGGTACAGCTTGGATAGAGTAGACAGATCCATTCTTGTGCTGCTTGATCTCTCAGCTGCATTTGATACCATCAATCATGATATCCTTCTAGGGGTTGGGAATTGGAAGATACCATTCTACAGTGGCTCTCTTCCTTTCATCATCCCCTTGAGCCACCTTCCTTTCCTCAGATGCCTTGAGGTTCTATTCTTTCTCACTTCCTTTTCAACGTCTACTGTGCATAAAACTACTGAGTGATTTCATCCTCCAGTTGGAGATTCAGTAACATCAGTACACTGATGTTTTCCAGTTATATATCTTGGCCCTGGATCATCCAAGTTCTATCCTGCTGCCTGGAAGGTGTGTGAGTTTTAGTGGGGAGAAACCACCTCTAATTTAGTTTTAGTAGCTGTTGATGTTTGGGCCACTCATATTTGGGGATATTCTACTGTACCTCTGACCTTGGATGGAGTTGCACTTTTCTCATGGGTGCTTTGAAGTCTGAAGGTTTTCCTAGCTTCACAGTTCCACATCACACCAGCTAAACAGGAAGATCTTTGCACAGGTGCATTTAGTGTGCTAGTTTCACTTTGGAAATACATGCTATAATGGATCATCACATCTTGACTTTTTCTTCTATTTTAAACAACCACTTTGTTTACATAGCAATCCTTTATAATCCTATTTCTTTTTCAAGAATGTAACTGGAAGGATTCATTACCAACAGTGTATTTGAAAGGCTAATAAAAAGTGTATCTCTTCAATGGTATATTGGGTCATGATTATCCTTGATTAGATACAGTACTTCTGTAAACTACTAACATTGTTTTTTAAAAAATCACAGCCCTTTTACTCAATCCAATCTCTTTTTTTATAATGGAAGGAAGGAAGGAAGGAAGGAAGGAAGGAAGGAAGGAAGGAAGGAAGGAAGGAAGGAAGGAAGGAAGGAAGGAAGGAAGGAAGGAAGGAAGGAAGGAAGGAAGAAAGAAAGAAAGATATAGCCTTAGCCTGAAAGTGCACAATCAAGCAGTTTTGCAGTAGTTTGCAGATCTGACGTCATAGCATGTAGCTGGAGAATCTATTCACACCTCCTTGAACTCCAGGAGGAAAGAATGGCAGGATCCAAATATGAATAGCTATTTACTTGCCCCATAAAAGCCTGTTTTCAGCTATATGCCCATGGAAAATGTCAGCCTGCTGCAAATTTCATTTCCAAGGAAACAGAAATAACTATGCCATACTGGCTGCAAAAATAACTACTTTTAATATGCCATTGCATGCTTCCATTTTACAGCATATTGAAACACCAGGGGAACTCAGTATGCTCCAAAAGCTTAAAAAAAACTCTTTGAGTTTCAAACACATTAGAACCAAGAAATATAAAGAGCAACTTGTACAGAAATATAAAGAGCAATTTTTATAAAACATTTACCTTTGCTTTTTCAACTTGATAATGGGAAGAGTCTAATATGATTAGCTTATTGTTAAATCAATGTAATGTGACAAAGCACATATATTATTATCTTAAAATTAGTTCTTTGACATAGTATATGTACTCAAGAGTCATTTAAAAACATAAAAGACTTTAATAGGATTGTAAAGCAAGGGTCCCCAATCCCCGGTCCATGGACTGGCACTGGTGCCCAAAAGGTTGGAGACCTCTGCTGTAAAGGATAGGGCATTATGTGGCTTCTAAAGGCAATGCTCTGGACTCTGGCAGATACATAAAAGCCCCCCCCCTTTCCCTCTATATGCTAACACCAATCTCCTAAATGTTCTTCTTGGAGTAGAATTAGAGACAAAAGTTAGTAGGAATAGCAACTGAACTTTAAAATAGTTTGTACAATAACTTTTCTTGGGTGGATAGGGGGTGGAGGAGGAATACCACTGCCTTAACTCAAAGAACTGGAGTGCATCCACGTGTGGTGGCCAGTGAGACAGCCTGAAGACATGCAGCTTCGCTGTGATATAAGCCAGATATACCTTGACAAATAAGCAGTCACAGAGCAAGAACAGCAGTGTCAGCAGGATGCAGTGAACTGTGGAGGAGAATGCAGTTATATAAAATGTCACAGAAATCCATAGGTTGACTGCCGTAAAAGTCCATCCCCATCTCCATGGCTACTGGCAGTGGTGCAGTTGATATTGGCACAGGGTCAAGGTGAATTACAAAATACATTAGATTAGATTTATGATCATGCAGCCACAGACAAGGTTCAGCAACTCTATCACGTGAGGCACTGCAAGAAAGAAAAATGTTTAAAGGTTCTTCTTCATATATACCAAGAAAACTCATAAAAATGAGTTCAACAATAAATAATGTAATGTTGCTAAAAGATGCAGGTCTTGAAGCAACTATTTTTTCAAATTCAAATTCAAATTTATTTGATTTATATACCGCCCTTCTCCCTTGCGGGACTCAGGGCGGTGAACAGGCACATTAATAAAACAGCAATACCATAATATTTAAAAATATTCAAAACTAATTAAATTATTTGTCCTGTCCTAAAACCCACTATAATAATATAAAATTATACCCAATTTAAAATTTTAGAATTTNTCTGGAATCTCTCAGGATCCATCAGGCGCCTGGGGCGGAACCATCTTATTTCTCCTGGGTCCGCCTCCCCGCGGTGGGGTGTAGCAGTCGGGAAGGCCAGTCGAAGGAGCGAGTGATCAGACCATGACAGGGGCTCAACCACTATGTCCCCTAATCCATGATCACTCAACCACTGGCCGGAGGCAAAAACTAAGTCCAGGGTATGTCCTCTGGTGTGAGTAGGGTCCCTAATTAGTTGGGTCAGGTCCATGGCCGTCATGGAGGCCATGAACTCCCGAGCCACCTCAGACGTCTCGCCTACCGACGGCAGGTTGAAATCCCCCATAACCAACAGCTTAGGGGTCCCAACCGCCATCTCGGCGATCACCCCAAGAAGCTCGGGTAGGGCTGCCAACACGTGGCGGGGAGCCAGGTACACTATCAGCATGTCTCAATGCCTCCCATGACCCCACTTCACACCCAAGGACTCACAACCGACAGTCTGCGGCACAGTGGTCTCCCTCGGGTCCAGAACCTCCCTAATAATAACTGCCACCCCCCCACCCCTACCCTGGGCTCTCGACTGATGGAATGCACGGTAACCTGGCGGGCACATTTCAATGAGGGGCACCCCCCCTTCTTGACCCAGCCAGGTCTCCGTAATACCCGCCAGGTCCGAGTCCCCCTCCGAGACCAAGTCGGCAATAAGGGGGGCCTTGTTCATCACGGACCTGGCGTTACACAACATCAGTCGGAAGCCCAGGCCCTGAATTCCCAGACTACTGGGATAGAGTAAAGAGTATTATTCAGTAGATCTAGACTGTATGGTGTAAGTAGATCAAAGTCTTTGGGTCCAGTTGCTTTGTAGCAGAACTGAAAGAAAGCTCTGAAGATTATCAAAAACATTCAACATGGGAACATGGAAGGAAAACTGGATATTGTTAAAATGGAAATGACATGGACTAGGACAGAAATTCCAGGAGTAAGTGAACTAAAATAGATAAGAATGGGACATTTTCAATCAAGCTCAACATTTTTATAACTCTATATAACCCAGGCAATGAGAAAATAATCAAGATCAAGGATAGCCATTTAACTCCAAATTTGTACCGGCATTTGCACTAAAACAGAAGCTGAAGAGGAAATGGTTGTCGAATTCTATGGAAACTACCAGAAGTGGACTTCCAAAGGAAGAAATGGTGACTGAAGATGGCTTCCCCAGAGCAAAGACAATGATGCAGTGAAGAACAAAGAGCCAGTGAGACAACCAGCTCTTCAGATATTTCCAGACAAAGAGAATATTGGAGACCAACAAGTGCTTCAGACAATTGCTCCTTGAGAGGAGACCCAAGATAGCAGTCTCTGGTGAGTTTTGAATATGAGCAAGTAGCCATCTTACTAAAACTGTGGAATGTGTCTTTAAATGGACATTAATTTCTCATATTTCCTTTTCTAATCACATTTGGATATTGCTTAATGAGTACTTTTCAGCCATTAGAAACCTTTGGATCATCAAGTTTGAAAACACTGAAAGTCTCTCTTTAATCCTTAATGAAAGAACATTTTAAATACAAGCTTAAGAACTAAAAAAAATGAAAATTAGCAAAAAGCTAATTAAGATTTTTGTTTTAGAGAGTTATAAACAGATTAAAGGTCCAGATAAATTTGAAATAAGATTTTGAAGTTAATTATAAATAGTTTTGTGGGAAAGTTGATGTTTTGAATTTCTTCATAAGGTAAAAAAGAAATGAACAATTTTAAAAATTGGACACTAGAGGGAATTAATGGTTTTAATTAAAGGAGAATACATAAACCTGATAACACCTATAGAACTATGTAAAATATTATAACATTGGAAATACTGAAGGATGCTTTTGAAAAATGAAACAGAAATCAATATCAATAATGTCAGTAGGGATATTTGCTCTGGATAGACTGTATTCAAAAGAAGTTTTCCTAGAAAAGGCAGAATAAGATCAAGTTTTATTTGACGAGACACAGTTGGCACTAAGGGTGGATTTACAAATGACAGGCTATCAGAATGACATGGAAAATGTGTTTCATTGGACATACAAAAGAAATGGATTCTTACTTTAAAAGTCAAAAGGGAATTACAAATAATAAATCAAGAAAGTGACCTGGATAATTATTTTATACTGGATATCACTAATACATTATTTAAACAAAAAAGATAAATCTATACCTGATGTGTAGTACAGAGATCACATCTTATGAAACAATATATTTAAAAGCTTTATGCTTATTTCCAAAACAGACTATCAACTTCTAAGCACAAAACTACAGATCAGTATTTATTTGTGACTGGAAACTCTTTATAAATGTTTTGATGAAAAGAAGAGGAGAATCATATTCAGATTGAAGATTAGAAAGGACAGCTTTTGGAAAGATTGTAATGTAACATTAGAGAAAAAGGGCAAAGATTGGAAGTTGCTTCTTTATAATTTTTCTTTTTCTTTTGTTCTTCCAACTGAAATTAGACTAGCCCCAAACCTGTTGGGCTTTGTAGGATGGTTGTCTACTCTGTGTTTTATTTTTATATTGTGTATTTTATCTATATTTATTTGATTATAAGCCTCCTAGAGTCATATATTCAGGATGAGTAGCTATATAAACCAAATAAATAAATGTCAACTGGAAAACTAGAAAAATGTAAGGTAAACAACAAGATGATAAAAATTGTTGACTTGTTAAAAGTTTTGTAGTTCCATGAAAGTTCAAGACATTTCAAAGACAAGTTAGAATGATCAATTCATTGGTATTCCCTGTTATGATGTATGGATCCAAGAGATATAATCTGTGCAAGAATGAGAGGAATAAAAAGACTCATTTCATCTATGCTGGAAAAGGCTACTTCACATTATTTGGGCAACCAAGAAAACCTACTATTGAGTGCTAAAGAAAATAAATCCAGAATTTACAATAGAAGCAAGGATAGTGAAACAAAAATAATGATCATATGGCTACATCATGAGGACTGACGAACACATGATAATGCTCTGTAAGATAAATGGAAAGAGAAGGAGATGTTGACAGTGCATGAGGTGGTTTGCCTGAATATTGAAAGTCACAAAAATGAACCGGCAAGAATTGTGTAATGCAGCAAAAGGCAAGAGAACTTGGAGAGCTTTTATTTATAAAATCACTAGCAGTCAGCTAAAACTTAGTGGAGCATAATACCAGTAGCAACATCAACAACCACAGGATTCCGAACTGGATTCTTGTCAATACAAGTCAAGCCTGAAGCATGAAAATTGAAGAACATCTTAATCCGGTAATGCAATACACTGAATTCAGTAAATACAGTATTTACATTTTATTAAATTTAATATTGGAGATAACTGCCAAATGTCAGTCTTGATATTCTTGCATAAAGAGCCCTTGAGATATTATTTAGAGGAAACATATTTCTTTTTCAAAAGTCATGCATGATACTTCTCCGTTAACTTTTTTCCAAAAAGACAATTTAGTCCATAGCCTCATCATTTTTATGGCAAAGTATGTTATCCTTCTGTTATTATTTTTCTGGGTCAAGGTCTGTATATTTTAAACTACTACATTGTCAATCATACAGGTTAAGTTGCAATAGAAATGGCAGGAGAAATTTGTAGCAAATTGTCATCTAGAAGTTATGCATCTTTAGCATAACAGTAGGATAGTGTATGCTGAGAATATTAGAAGATTATAATTCTCACCAATATAGTATCATCCTAAAATCTCATAATGATTTTTCAATCTATTGAATGGTAAGACTTTGTCTACCTTGTGTACAGAGTAGTTATCTTCAATACTAATCTTCCTACATTATATAAAACAGAGTGAAATAGATAATGATCAGAAACAGTATTGAGGAAAAAAAGAAAACAATGTTTTCCAAATGAATGGACAGGACTACATGCAGTAATGCACATGTATTACTTATTTTGTTTATTATTAGCTTATTTCTCCTCTTTAGAAAAACAACTTATTTGTGGACAGCCATAGTGACCAATGGTTCATGTCTCAGATTCGACAGACCACAGGAGTACATTCATGTAACTCACAGAATGCCATGAGAAAAATCTAGATTTATGTGAATTCTTTTCACATTAATGTAAGTATCTTCTTACTTTTATATCCTTTGTAAAACTCAAAAAACATGGATTTATCTTAGCTGCCATAGATGGGGCCAGAACAGTGCACTGTTATTCAAGTGTATGAGGTTTATATAGAGTAAAATGTTTTGTTTTTAATTAAGAGACTGTAATTTGAGAAAGATATGTACTATATATTTTCCAGTACCATGAATATGACAAGCATAATATACAGAAAGTTACATTTTTTTTCATCTTGGCTAACACTAAGCTTCTTGCATGAGGACTTCTGGAATCAAAATGCTATATGTTGTATATATTAAAATAAAAGAAACAATAACAACAAAAACCTTACAGTGACCCCAAATAACCATTTTGTCTAAACCATAATTGATTTTGAAATGGAGAACTCTGAGACATCTGAATGGCAGTGGCAGAGTAGAAGCTGTGGTCTTTCAGATATTGCTGAACAACAACCTTCAGTAGCTGCAGCCAGCATAGATCAGGATCTATGCAGAATCAACTCTGCAGTTGGAAAACTTTTGGGGTATTAACATAACCTAACTAATGTTTCTACCCTCAGAAATTCTGGTTTCAGCTTAACTCCCACAGAAAAACTTATCTATTTTTCCCCAATTTTGTAACATTAAAATATTTACACTTATAAATAAACATAAATAGCATCACTGAGCCGCTCTGCAATTAACAAGATATTTATCCTATTTGTATATTTCATTTCTAGGAATCACTAATTTATATGTAGCTTGCATAACAAAATAAGGCTGAAAGTTCAAATGGCTTTACTTTGAGAGATATGCAAAAAGCAATTGTTTTACAAATGTTTCCCACAAGAACTCACTGCTTGCTATTTGCCTGTGCAAGTATTTTACTCTTATCATTTAAAGTTCATATAAGTGATTCATACACACCCACATATTTTTATGACCTGAAAGCTACTAACTTTAATGTATAAGAGTCTATTTGTTGTTCACATAGTCACCAGACAGAAAGGTACAAAAAATATAATAAACATATTTGAACTACCTTGTTTTCCTGAAAATAAGTCCTGGTCTTATTTTTTTCTTGCCTCCAAAAGAGGCACCAGGTCTTTTTTTTTGGGGGGGGGGGGTGTCTTTTCCACTTACTTTGCCGCAGCAGCACTGACACCCTTGCCAAGCCGGCCCATTCTTCTGCGGCTGAAGGAGCAGCTTCATTCAGCAGCTGAGAATGAAGCTCGGGCCTGCATTTGGTAGTCAGAGACCTTTCTGAAAGGCTTCTGCTGCCAAGAACCAAGCTATGGATTCAATCTATAGTTCAGTTCTCGGCAACACAGGCCTTCTGGAAAGGCCTCTGACTGCCAAATGCAGGCCCGAGCTCCATTCTCAGCTGCAGAATGAAGCTGCTCCATTGGATGCAGAAGAATTAAGCAAGTGTCGATCCATGGGAGGCCAGGCTGCAATGGGAAGCTCTACCCCATCCTAGCTTGATTTTTAGGCATGTGTTTCACCTTAAAACTAGGGCTTATTTTGGGGGTAATGTTTATATTAGGCCCACCCCCAAAATCAAGGTAGGGCTTATTTTTGAGATAGGTCTTACTTTCGGTGAAACACGGTAATAGACGCAGAAATGCTATAATGTTAGCTTTTGTAAAATCTATTTCTGTTGGTTATTGAAGCAAGCCACATTGTAATAAAGAAATGTTTCAACTTACAAAGGATGTTGCCAAGAACCTGAAATCTTGTGTGCCTATGTCTGATAGTATAATTAAGCATATGTCACATAAATATGGAAGATGTTATACAATATCTTTATCTTTTAATCCTCCATTTTGTCAGATTGATTTAATCTTTTACTTAAATCCAAGTAAAATATTTGCTACAACAGATTCTTTTGGATTGTTTCTGGAAATAAAAATTTTACAACAGTGCAACCAATCAAAGAATATTGATTTGTGGTTACACTAGAATTATATAATATTTCACAGCCCACTTCTGGGAGGTTTTTGGGGACCATATTGTGAATTTGAAATGGCCAGAGTTAAAACAGAGATTTTTTTTCCCTACACAAAATAAAAAATCTCAATAGGCCCAATCAGAAGTGAATCTCACTATATTCAATATAGTTTATTCCCAACTAGAACCACTTTTCAAAGAATTAAACAAGGAAACCTCTTTTATACAACATATAGCAATTGGTTATTTTCTATCCTTTTAATTATTCTGGCAAAGACAAAACTATCCTGAAAACAATTTTGTTCTATAGAACGTTTAGTTAAATCACTCTTTTCAGGGAGAATGTAAAACTGGGACAAAATGGATTGGAAAGAACTGCCATTTATAAAGTAAATTTATACTAGAAACAGTGGGATGTATTAGAGAAAAATGAGAATAATATTAAAGAATTGTTCAAACGTCAGTGTATTTATTCCTTTTTTCAGTAACATTTTATTAGATTATAGAATAATACAAAAATACAAAAGCAAATAGTAGAACACAGTGGAGAGGGAAAGGGGAAGAAAAGTGAGGGGGAGAAGGGAAAAAGAAAAGGCATTGACTTCCGACTTCCTCTGTTGCAGTAGAATGAAGCATTAACATCGAACCTCAATTTTTACTTTTCCATAATAATATAAACTAGCCATTTCTGTAACAACAATCAATCTAATCAGTAAAACCCAAAATCAAAGTTTAGGTTTTTTCCACTTCAAGCACAAAATCCAGAAGCCGTCTCCATGTAGAAACAAAAGTACTTATTTTCTTTTCTTTAATCCAAACAGTCAATTTAGCTATCTCTGCCAACTCCATCAGCTTCTGTAGCCATTCGTCCATAGTGGGAATCAAAATGTCCTTCCATTTTTGTGCCTCAACATACATAAGATCAAACTTCCCCAAAAAATTTCCAAGTCTTTTTCCATTAAGTACAAAAGAAAAGTTTCTGGTTTCATCTTTATCTTTATTTTAAGAATTTTCTATATTAGAATATAAATCCTACTCCAATATTTCTTTGCTTTATCACATGTCCACCATAAGTGATAAAAGGTCCCCTCTTTATACTTACATTTCCAACATTCATTTGAAATATCTTTATACATTCTAGATAAGTTATCTGGTGTTAAATACCAACGGTACATCATCTTATAAAATTTTTATTTTAAATTATAATTTAAGGTGAATTTTCTCCCATTGTTCCAGCATCACATTATATCCAAAGTTCCTTGCCACTGAATAATACAATTTTACATGCTCACTTTCCAAATTCAGTTTCAATAACATTTTACAAACCTTAGCAATTATATGTTCATCACACAATAAGAATTCCAATTCATTTTTAACTAAAGTGAATCCATAACTCTTTTTATTTAGTTTGAATCTTTCATTCAGTTGTTGAAGTGTAAACCAATGATAAACATAGCCCTCTGATTCTAATTCTTCCCTCGACTTCAGGATACGATCACTGGAGTTGAAAAGTATTATTTTACCATAAGTCCACCAGTCCGGTTTTGCCACCGTTTGTTTTCTAAAAAAAGTTTCCTGTGGGGACACCCAAAGAAGCAACTTTGTGGAGAACCTTGTTTTGTATTTATTTGTATTTATTTATTTGTATTTATTCCATATGGCATGTTTAGCAAAGTGATTGTTAAAGTCAACTTTAACTTTAACTTTATCGTACCATAAATAACCATGCCATCTAAACCTTAATTCATGACCCTCCAAATCAAGTAGCCAGTTTACCACACAATTTATATTTATTTATTTATCACATTTCTGAATCACCCATCTGCCTTGTAGAGGGATTTTTCTCTAGTGGATAGGGACAGAGTAGTTCACCATTAAAGTTGGGTTGAAACTGCTACACATTTACTAGCAAATCAGCTAGCATACATTACAGGCAATTAAACTATCAATAGCTATTAATCATGATAGATTTTGTCCCTTGATTTTGAGTATATTAGAAAAAAGGAAAGAAAAGAATTGTTATTGTTCACTTGACTTGCATGCATGAATGAATGAACATTTGATTGCAGAAGAATAAAAGTACAACTATTAATTTCAGAAAAAGAGCATAGTGATATGCTTTTTACCATTTTCACTTAATTATCTTCATAAATACTTGAAAAATTCATTTATGTGGGATTTTACAGTGCAGGACCTTGAATAATTACAGAAGCTTATGCAATTCCCTTAGAACCAAAATTAAGCACCTTTTCTTTTTACAATTTTTGATTATTTAAAAAAATATTTTTATTGCTTCTTTATTTTAAGTTTTTTGAACATTCTGTTTGATGTTAAATAAAATAATAACTTATTGGGCCTTCTATTGTATGTTTTCCAGAGTCACTTGGTTTTAGCTGGGAATGCATGTTTTAATATATTGTCTTTACATGGTATTTTAAAATTATTCTTAGTCATGCAGAATCACATTTGTGAGATTGGTGAGCATATAAATGGAAATAAATAATAAATATTTTATTATTATTATTATAAT
>NW_015386766.1:416120-519612 GCF_001527695.2 Protobothrops mucrosquamatus | reverse complement strand
ATATCAATAAAAATAAAAACCCCTCTAAAACCAAATTAAAACCAAATATTCGAAGCTGTGTTCCAATTAAAATTATACTTAAAATCGTCCCTAAATAAAATCCTCCTTAGGTCAGGCCCGCTTGCTGGAAAAGCCATGTCTTGAGGGCGCGGCGGAAAGTAAGGAGATCCGGAATCATCCGGATCTCGGGGGGTAGTTCTAACTCAAATAGTGTTAGAGATTAGTATATCAATCAAGATATGTACAATTTCTTTCTCTTTTTTAACTTTCTTTCTTTGGATATCCATTTACTAGCTTAATTTGTACCCAACCAAGGAGATGCATACAATTCTTCCGCCATGCAGAGGTAATTCAGATTTGTGCAGCCGAAATATACCTAGGTTCTGCAATTAACTTAAAGATTTAAACATGTCTACTTAAACTCCAAAAAGCAAAATAAACAAACAAAAAAAAGCAAGCTAAAATAGTAAAAAACATAATTCTCAACTTTCTCTCCTTTTTCAAATAGGGTTTGCTTACCCCTGAATTAGGTTAATTTACAATGAAATTAGAAATATCATATATGGACTGCATAACTTCAAATAACCACTAAATAGCAAGAAAAAGAGCTTTAAGTGTCTCTTGGCTGACACCTCGTGGCCATCTAGATTTCTCCAATCTGTGGATGATATGGCTACTAAAATGTAAGGATTACATAATCCAAAAGTATATGGTGAAGACTTAAACCATACCTGGGCAGTCCTATACATATATGGTAGTATGTTAGCCCTGATAAATTCAATAGAATTTATTCCTTTTCTTACATAAACATCCATGAGATTACAGCCTTACTCTATTTTTACCATGGTCAGATCATTCCTATTGTTAATCTGAGCACTGACAAATCTGGAACAGAATCCTGCCAGTGGCAAAAGGAAAGAGAAGAATAGCATGTGTAGTTCTTTCTCTTTCTCTCTCTCTCTCTCTTTTTAAATGCCACTCTAGGTGTACAATGGAGAGAAGTAATGTAGATTTATTCACTTGTTAGAGTTCTATTCAACATTTTTCTCCAGGAGTTCATAGCAGCATATGCAGCATTCCTTTCTCTATCTTTAGAAAGAATATGATTATTCCTAAGAAATATTTAACAATTGCAATGAACTCATTGTTTCTACATGTTAAAATAGACTGAAAATTATACACTCCTTTCACTTTGTTTCATATGCAAGGATACAATTCTATTTACTTTTGAAAGAAGAGGGAGTATATTAGTGATAATAGCAATACTTTATGCCATGCCATGTCAGCCAGCCATGTCCTTAGGATGACTTCAGCCTTGTGGTAAATTGTGTATTTTTACAATACTAATGGTTTTGTAGCATTTATTACTGAAATCCTCAATGTTTATTTTTGTCAGGTCTCAGAAATAAACAAACAACCAAATTACTAATAAAATATCACAGCTTGCTTTCTGGAATATGGCAGCAATGAAATTCTTACAAGCTGAGTTGTAAACTCCATTAAAATCCATTATGCTCATTTCTGACTCTCACACTGATTTAAAAAAAAGAATTTCAGCAAACTGACTTGTAAATGTCAGTGTTTAATGCAAAAGGCAAACGAATTGGTAAAGAAGTTCTATAATTTTAATGAATAATATGAAATGAGAATGAAGTTTAGAACTTCATACTAAACAACTGCATGCATTTAGCCTCTGCTTGAATTTCTCTTCATATTTGAAGAAACCTGCCTCCTTTCAGCTGAGATTATGTCAGGATGACTACAGAAATGATTTTCCATTGTGTTTGTCTGGGACTTCATTTTATTTTCCACTCTAGGGAAGTAAAACATCCAGTTAGAATTCCTGGTGGTCTCCCATTCAAGTTCTAACCAGGGCTAGCACTCCTTATGTTTTTCAAGGTCAGCCAAGATATGATAAGTATTGACATTTTTTTATTATTATTTATGTGCTGACCTTTGAGTCAGAATTGACTGCTAGTGACTGCCTAGACCAGTCCCTGCAGTTTTTCTTGACAAGAGTTCAGAACAAACAAAACCTTTTGAAACACATTTTAGGCAAATCCTTTGAAGCATATTGTACAAGCAGCATCAGTCTATTTTTTTCTGCATGCAGAAAGTAGTTACAAGTAGGTTTTTCTTGAGCCAACACCTAGTAAAAACATATACATGTACATTAAAAGTGAATCAGAAAGAGAGGCAAGAGAGAAGACAGCATCTCTGGCTGTGTTGAAAACAAGCAAAACTATACACATATCAGTGTGGAATTTCAAGTAATTTTATATACTTAATCATAGAATTTTAAACTTATTATTGATGAAATAATTCCAACTGCCAGGGTCCATGAAGACAGCCCTTTCTGCTTTTGCCCCTGCCCTGTAGAATATTCTCCCTTGGAGGTGAGACCCCTCTCCCACCCTCCTGTCCTTCCAGAAAGGAACAAAAACATGGCGTGAGGAGCCCAAAGAAGAACGCAAGTAGCTGGTGCCCCGAGAGTCCTACATTTCCCTTTCCATTAATTTTTAATAGCTTTCTAAATATTCTTGCCTCTTTTATATTTTAACTTTCATGTATTGTTTTTCATATTTTAGTATTTTTTATATTTTATTGTACACCATCTGTGGTCCCTCTGTGAGAGAGATGGGCAGTTTAAAACTACAATAAATAAATGAATAGAACTTGCTCCTTTGTGGAGTTCTTGATGCTTTCTGACTTTGGTTATTTGCTTGCAGATGTTTCATTACCCAATTATAGTAGGTAACATCATCAGTGTGCAAGTTGTTTTCTCATTTCTATTTTATGTCAATTGCTCTGCTAAACAGCTGATTGTCAACAGTGTGCTGAAACTGGGTGAACCTGTTCTTCTATTCCTTTTCCTTATGGACTTAGATATGTTGATCCCCTGATTGGGAAGAGCTATGAAGTAAAGACCCCAGAAGGACTAGGGGAGAAGAGAGTTAAAAATGGCGAGCAACTACAGAAGGGGGAAAGATTTTAAGAAAGACAAAAGAACTCTTAAAAATTGAACTCAAGAAAGACTGCTTAATCTACAGGATGTCAAAAAAACTTTTAGATATAATTCCTAGGGTAAATAACTTATAAAGAACTTAAAAAAACTTTATAATAATCTTTTAAAACCATATATTGACAAAACAGTGTACAAGGACATCTAGTGGTGAAAGGAGATACTACAGTAATACCAAATAATAAAAGAATCTGAAAGTGTTTGACCTTGAAACAACACCTGGTATAAACAAAGTGCCTTTATGTGAGTTTATAAGTGAAAAGACTTTCTACAATTATATCTGTTGACTCTGGATATAACCAAAACAGGAAATATTTGGAGACAGTGGGCATTTTACATCTGTGACTCGACTGGAGGATTTGGATTTGGCCTAAAGTAGTTGGCTCGTTCTTTTTCGTTGGATTTTAGCCTAAGACAGTTGGCTTTTTTTTCTTTTTTCTTTTTTTACCTTGTTTTCTCTCCTTGAGCTATTGGATTTAGCCTAAAGTAGTTGGCTCCTTTTACGGTTTGGATTTTAGCCTAAGATAGTTGAGTATATCAAATCTCACCAGACTTATGAAAAAGAATTTCTCTGCACCCTCTGTTGGAACATTCAGCCAAAAAAGCCAGGGATATATTGAAACAATGTTGCAGCATGAGAAAATAAGCACTGCTCAAAATGAGATGCAAACTACATTAAAATTAATTCAAGAATCAATACAAAAAAACCATGAAGAGACAAAAAGTAATTTTGATAAATTAAACGAACAAATGTCGGACATAAAGACACAATTTGAAGCCCACCAACAAATGATTGTTAAACATGAACAAAGAATTCATAAAATGGAAAATAAATCAGATGATATTGACAAAAAATGGAAGTATTAATACAAGAAAATGAAAAATTAGAGCAAGCAAATCAAAATCTAGATGGAACGGTGGTGATCTTAGAAATGGAGAAAGCAGAACACTACTTAAGATTTCAAAATATCCCTGAAGACAGAGAAGAAAATATAGCAGTTGTGATTATTGATCTCCTGGCAGAGGCTTTGAAAGCAGACCGAGCAGAAATGCAAATGGAGATAGATGAAATATTTCGAATGAATTCAAGCTACGCAAGGAAATATAAACTACCTAGAGAAGTTCATTTAAGATTTATAAAGAAAACAACAAGAGATGAAATACTGAGAAAAGTTAGAGATGAGCCATTACAATACAAGAATAAAGAAATTGTGGTGTTAAAGCAGATACCGAAGAGAGTAAGAGATACTCAAAGACAATATCATTTCCTAACTACAAAGCTGATTGCAAAAGGCATAAATTTCAGATGGTTAATGCCAGAAGGGATTTTAATCAACTGGAATAATACAAGATATCGATTAGATTCAGTTTGGAAAGCAGAAGATTTTGATGAAAGAAATCGAGCATTCTTAGATGAAGGAGTACAACATCGACAAGAGGAGAGAAAAGATCAGAAACAAACAGAAGAAGCAACTGAAGAAGTAATTATACAATATCATAATTTGTTTTCCTTCTGTGCTGCTTTGTGTCATTTGCTATTGGAAACTGTTTCCAGCATTTGTGGAATCAACTATGGAGAAATGACATCCAAAACTATAATCTCACTGTTCTATGCTATGCAGAGTCATGCTCTTGTGAGATTAATGGCCACATAAATATGATAAATAAACAATAGAAAATAAATAAATAATGGAACAGATCACAACTTTTTCAGTCTATATCATTATATATTATAGACCAGACTTTTCAACTGCTAGAAATTTAATATAACATCTTGTCATACCTTATTATTATTATTAGGTCAGTAAGGCAGCTAGAACACTATTAAGAGAAATGTTAGTATTCCCTGAAAATATGTGTGTGTGTGTGTGTGTGTGTATTTTCAAACCATAGGGTTTACAGCCCTAATAGGGCTATATTATTATTATCGTTCTCATCTTTTCTGTTACCAATTTCCTTAGTTTCCTATGATTATAACTTTGTTGTTTGTATCTTTTGATTTATGTTGATTGTTTATTAGCATCCTATTATGATTTATGTTGATTGCTTATTAAGTATCCCATGACTATCACTGAATGTATCTAATGATTTATGATATTTGTATTTTATGATTATGATCATGATTTATTACTTGTTGCTTGTATGTACACTGAGAGCTTATGCACCAGAGACTAATTCCTTGTGTGTCCAATCACACTTGGCCAATAAAGAATTCTATTCTTCAACTGAGGAAAGGAGTTGTTTGGGATTAGTGACTGAAGCTATTACATTCAGCACTTTGGCAGTACCTATATTCCAGTGATGGCGAACCTTTTAGAGACTGAGTGTCCAAAAACTGGCCCTGCCCCCGCTCCACCCCCTGCCCCGTTCCTACCCCGCCTGCCCGCAGGGCCACTCACTGCCTCCAGGGGCCACCGGTGATCGCCCAGGCAGCCCAGCAGCACCATGGCGGCCACGCCCTCTGCCCGCGCCACACAGCATTAAGTGTCCGCGATGGGGCATGAAGGCAGAGTCTTGTCTATGCTGCGCTGCTCCACGTGGGCCACACTTGGGGGTGACTCCTCCAGGGGCCTGCTGGTGAGGAGGGGGTCGCAGGGGGAGGCAAGGCTGGAGCAACAGCACATGTGCCCACAGAGAGGGCTCCGAGTGCCACCTCTGGCACCTGTGTCATAGGTTCGCTACCACTGCTATATTCCATTGAGTAATCACATGCAAAATAGAATTGCCTGCCAGATTGTGAAAATCCCAAGAATTTTCTTGATGGATTTGGATCCATTAGATGCAAAAGGCAGATAATTATAAAGAGTCCATGACTTTCCAGGGGTCCAGAGTGTCAGTGAGTTATAGTTGGACAGGGGAATGATTTAATCCCAGCAAAAGACAATTGATAATGTCTTCCATCCTGTTTCACCTATTCCAAAGTAAAAAGCAGATTAGTGAATGCCCTTTCATATGGGTTGAAGCACAATTACTTATGACAAGTCTATAGTCATTGTGAATTATATCACATCCCTTTTCCAAGAATATGATTGCATTACTCAAGAAAAAACTTGAGAACTGTAATGCTAGTATCCCAAATATTTTAGGAAGGCTTGCTGCCAAGTAACTAAGCTGTTGGCACCTCAGAAACAGCTCTGTCATGTTAGGGCAGTCCAATTTTACTCATAGCTATTTGCAACTAATCACCTATGGTACATTTCTTCCTACCAATGCAAAGATTTATTTCTTACTTATTTCTGAAATAAGTAAGAAATAAATTTCTGTTGGTGGTTGGACAGATTCAAGCAATATATTCCACATTTGCATACTTGTCCATGAGTATACAGATGTGTTCTGATTGCCTAGGCAACCTTGGCTCTTTTATGAGCCATGTTGGCTCAGGAATTCTGGAAGTTGAAGGCCATGAGTCAAAAGAGCCAAGGTTGCCTACCCCTGGCCTAGGACCTGGTGCTTCCCAACCAGAAGCTTAAAACTTTGGACAGGGACAACTGATGTAGAAGAAGGGACCTGCCCATTTTGTGATGGCTCCTTCTACAATAGCTTAGCAATATCTTCTCCATGCCTCCTTGTAAATGACCCAATTTGAGCTTCAACACTTCTTCCTCAAAGGTCCACAATAACCTTTTCCCATCCTCATTAGCATTAGTACATTTGTTTAGCTTATTTACCAAAACCTGAAGAAATTGGGCCTTAATTTTCAGTACATAATTTTTAGGGTTTTATATGCATAAAAAATGAACTGCTCTCCTGAGAAAAATCACATACCAAATGAAAATACAAGACATGCTATTTTTGTGTATATTAATAATAATGTAAAGTTTCCAGAAAATGCATAAATGTACATTTCCAGGAAAAGCACATGTAAAAATAGATAAATGTTGTTGTAGTAGTAAAAAATAAATACAATCATTTATTTCAGCTCTATAGCTCATTCCATATAGTAATGTGTGTGAATCAGGCAAATCCTTTTGGGACAAATGCTTAAGATTTGCATTCCATTCTATTCTGATTGTTAAACAAATCCAAAAATTTGATTGCATAATGATATGATATGAATTTGAAATCCATATTGGGTTGATTCAGAAAAATCAATTGATTACTGAAGAGTCCAAAGTGATGGCTTTATTTCGGATATTAAATGTGAAAATTTGATTGTAATTGGAGATTTGCTCAAATCACTTCCGAATCTTATGTCAGCTGAACATCTGTGCTGTTTTTTTTCCAGCAAATGTCCTTAAATGCCTCTTTTCCCAATTTCCCAATTGCTTTTCTTCTCAATTGATGAAGAAGATTCTGTTGGTATTCTTCTGTTGCACAGAAACTGTCCGACTCCTATGGACCCCTTCCTTCTGAAAGAGACAAAGTTCATTCTGAAGACAACAAAGAGTGAAAAACTGGAATAAAAATAGAATTAGACTACTGTCATTTGCTTGGGGTAGTATGTATTAAAATTGGTTGTCTGAAATATTATACTGAGGCAAATATTGTTAATGCTTATATATTTTTGGAATCTTATTGTCAAGCAATATCATACAAAACAATTAGATGTGTTGTTAAATTCAACTGTTTCAAGATTTGTTTTGCATATGGAGCTTTACTTTCCATTAGAGGCAGAAATGGTGGGGCAAAGCAAGTAAAAAGTGAGCTGTTAATAACTATAATGGCAATAACAACAGCCTTTCGATATGACTTCACACCAGGCTTATGAGGTACATTAAGACCAGCTGTACCAGAAAAATACTTATAAACCACAAATGTGAAGAGAGCATGCTGTTACTGTATTCATTATGCATAATTTTATACTACAAGAGAAAACATAGGCAACCCAGCCACAAACATTACAAAAGGTTTTGGAGTATTGTGACCATCTACCAAGGATTACTACATGAGTCTAAATTCTTTATTCATGATTATTATTGGCACAGCACAAATAACACCAGACTCTCCCCCTATCATTGAATGAAATAATCCTTTGCTTTGAAGATTACCAGGCAAACATAAATAGAAAATCAGACTAATCTGAAAGGCAGAAATCCATTTTTAACCTCATTAGTGAAACAATCAGTGGAAATATACAATATTTTATATTTTGCTTTTACAGAGGAAAGGTTAAAAAAGAAGCAGAAAATTATATGGCTGTAGTTACAGTTAGTTGTTTTCTCTTTCATTCTTGTTCAGAGGGATGTGATGCTAAGTTTAATGGTGTTTATTTAGGATGTGTGTGTGTGATTTTTTGTTATAAAAAGGTATCAAACACTTTAACACTGTGATTGCAGTTATTATGTCATTAGTAATGGTTTATTATGTGGAATGGGATAATTTTCCTTCATTCATCTGAGATATCTGAATGAATGAGATGCTTATAGCCATTTGCACTCAGTCAGTTCCATATCATAATATATAATCCCTGGAGGGATTTTTTAAAAATGCAGTTCAGGAATATAACACTGAATGAACTCTCTAGCACACGGGTGTCAAACTCACCACGTGACGTGTCACGACGTAGCATGACTTTTTTCCCATTGCCGGAGCTGGGGTGGGCATGGCCTCTCCATGATGTGGTGGTTTACTTGAAATTACTTCAGGAAAGCAAAAGTTTTCCTACCAGAATCCCTTTCCCCCCCACACATTTATTTAGAAACAAATAAGTGAATAAACCTATCCATCCACATCTTTATGTTCTACAGCAGGGGTGTCAAACTCGCAACATTACGTGATGTGTCACGACATATCGTGACTTTTTTTCCATTGCTGGCAATGGGGTGGGCGCGATTTTGGCATGACGTATCCGGCCCGCAGGCTAGCAGTTTGGAACCCCTGTTCTACAGGAATACAAAATAAAAAAGACACATTAAACTTGGAAAAAAAGTCATTTAACTGAGAGATGGGAGAGGAAGGGACAGCACTTGTTTAAGAATATAACCAGGCAAATTACATTACAGCAAAAGAACCAGGAAACTGCTGAAGAAACCAAATACTTTCAACATGTTTATAACTAGCTAAGCATAAAGATAAACAAGACAATCTATTTTGAGGGAAGCATTGGATTTTTTTTTTACGTTCATTATTATAATTCCGATTGAAATGGGGTGCTAGCTTTTCAAGAATTCTGTTAGTGATTAGATATGCAGCTTCCTCCAATCATTCTGAAATTGCTGGAATCTCAGATCCCATGTTGTCTTTGAGTTTTGAGACATAATCCTAACACATCTTCTCATTGCCTGATGAGGAAGCTACTTTAAATTTTTTTAAAAAAAATTACATACATTTCTTCTTAGTGGCTTCATATCATTCTTCAAACTGTTCAAGACTTCAAAGGGGGAAAGGAACCATATTTAGCGTTTAAAACTAGAGCTTTGAGACAGGCTAACCTAGTTGGACTTGGTTTCCATTAGATCCTATGAAATCAATATAAAAAGATAGATCCTATATTCTATTACTTGCCAAAGGTGGACTTTATGACTTTAGGAACGCACTGGAACTCATATCAACCAGTTAAGAAGACATCTTCTGAAATTTCTTCGGTGGTTTGATTTCATGAATTGCATTCATATTGGATGAGTTTAAGTTATGACCTTTATTAGGCACTAATTACATTTATCATAGGACTTAAAAATCATTATTTGTGTGAATTCATTGCCTTTAGTGGAACAAAGTGAATAATTCTGCAAGGAACTTGCTATTCTCTTAACAGCATTTGCTAAGTGAATATGTGGCATTGAACAATATTAAGGGCTTCCCTCAGTATGGAGTTCAGAGGACATTCAGGTATTTTCCCAATGTGACAATAGGAAACATGAAGAAATTTTGAAATGATTAAGGAGCTTAAAAGGGATAGAAAAGAACCACAATATTTTTTAAATGTGACCAAACTTAATACTGGGAAACTCTATTGATAACTGTAAAAACATTTCTAAATAATATAGGATGATTGTGGGATTGTTGTCCTGTCTGAAATATGCTTCACAGCTTTTAGATTCTTCACGAGCCACAATTCCAAAGCATGAGAAATCTGGTGTCAGTGTTTTTCTAGGATATTTTCATAGTGATTGGGATCTTTTTGGATACTTACTTATTCATTTATTTAAGTACTTATTTTTATCCACCTCAATGAAATCTGGCTTAACAAACTGTATGATCAATATTCAGTCTAATGAAGTACTGTACACACAATCTATTTGTATGTACATAAGAGTGCAACAATTATTGTCAACTGTCCAGTTGGCATTTCCAGAAAAAGAATCTCCTGAGATACAATTTTACCAAGAGTGTAATACTTTACTGAAAAAAAAAGTTTGCAAATCCCAGGAAACTCTGTAACTGCGTCCTGGTTTGAGGGGCCTCCCATTCCAGAATTGCCTTCACCTTATCTGGGTCCAATTCCATCCTATCTTTGGAGGTGTGATACCCTAGGTAGTCTAGGCTGTTCTTGTGGAAGTCACATTCAGATAACTTCATGTAACACTGGGCTTTACTCAACTTCTCAAGTACTGCCCTCAACAGCTCTTGGTATAAATTAGAATGTCATCTAAGTACACCAGCACCCCTTTGTACAGGTGCTCATGCAGGACCTCATTTATTAACTGCATGAATACTGCTGGCTCTCCTTGTAACCCAAATGGCATCACTCGAAATTGGTAGCAACCCAAAAGGCAGTTAAATGTGATTTTCCATTCATCTCCTTCTTTAATCCTCACTCAGTAATAGGCTTCCCTTAAGTCCACTTTGGTGAAAATCTTCCCCTTGGAAAGGTAACCCAGCATGTCCCTCATGAGGAGGAGGGGATACATATTCTCTATGCAGATACAATTAAGTCCACATTAATCCAAATACAGGCTAAGAGACCCATATTTCTTCTCTTTGAAAAGCACAGGGGCAACCATCCTTGATTTCACCGGCTAGATAAATCCCCCGACTATGTTCTTGTCTATAAACCCCCAAAGTTCCTCCATTTTCCTCAGTGTCATTGAATACATCTTTGACTTTGGTAATTTTACCCCTGGCAAGATCTCAATAGTACAGTCTATGGGGCGATGGGGTGGGACCATGTCTGATTCCCTTTCGCTGAATGCCTCTACTAGGTCATGGTATTCATTTGGAATGAGAGGCTCTAACTCCTTGCTTCCCTTTATTGCATTCACTGATTCTGTTTTCATTTTTCTAACTGCAGGCTTATGGCTGGCATGCGATACTTTCACTGGCCCCTGCCAGCTAGCCACTTTCTTTCTCATTCACCACTTGTTGCTGTCCCAATCTACTGATGGATTCCATTTCTTCAACCAACTAGTCCAAGTACCATGGTATTGGTCATTCCAGAAGCCACAATAAAATGGAGTCTCTACATGTGTCCTAGCCCTGAGGCTCACTGGCTCCATTAGGCAAGTTGCTGGTGCCCCTCCCGTAAGAGAACCATCTAACCAGGAGAACCCCGTGGGCTGCCTTAACTTCCTCAGCCTCAGTCCTAGTTTCTCCATTGTTTGAAGGCTGTTTAGGCACCAAGCGCACCCTGAGTCCAACAAGGCCATTGGGGCCCAAGGAGGGAATCTCCACCTGGGTCATCATAGGCATGATGGTGCTAGTTACCATCAGGTCATCTTCCCCTTTGCTGTCGCTCTCATAGAAGACCAAGCTGGATTTGTTGAGGGTCAGAATTCTCTCCTTTTCACTGGATTGGGGAGAGACCTCTAGGATCTGTTTGGCTGCCTGCATCTTCTCCCTCAGCTCTACTTGGATTTTTCCAGCTTTGCTTGGGTCGGGGCTCATGGTGCCAATACCAGCTGTTGTGTGGGGCAATTGGCCGCTCGGTGGCCTTCCTTCCCACATCGGAAAAATGTTCCTGGCCCAGGTGGGGCTTTCCCCTGTGGCAGGGGTTGCATCTCCTCTTCTTACCTGGAGCACTGGTCATCTCTTGGGCATCTGGATAGACTTGAACATTGGGTGCTATCTAACAAAATGAAATTCAATTGTGAAAAAAGTAAGGTCCTACATTTAGGCAAGAAAAACCAAATGCACAGGTATAGTATACTGTAGGTGGTATCTTGCTCAATAGTAGTAACTGTGAGAGGGATCTCGGACAGCTAGTGGACAATCACTTAAGTATGAGCCAGCAGTGTACTGCAGCTGCCAAAAAAGCCAACACAATGCTAGGCTGCATTAACAGAGGGATAGAATCAAGATCACATGAAATGTTAATACCACTTTACAATGTCTTGGTAAGGCCACACTTGGAATACTACATCCAGTTTTGGTCACCGCGTAAAAAAAATGTTGAGACTCTAGAAAGAATGAAGAGAAGAGCAACAAAGATAATTAGGGGACTGGAGGCTAAAACATATAAAGAACAGTTGCTGGAATTAGATATGTCTAGTTTAACGAAGAGAAGGACTAGGGGTGACATGATGGCAGTGTTTCAATATCTCAGGAATTGCCACAAAGAAGAGGGAGTCAAGCAATTCTCCAAACCACCTGAAGGCAGGACAAGAATCAATGGATGGAAACTAATCAAAGAGAGAAGCAACCTAGAACTAAGGAGAAATTTCCTGACAGATAGAACAATTAATCAGTGGAATAACCTGCCTCCAGAAGTTGTGAATGCTCTAACACTGGAAGTTTTTAAGAAGAGACTGGACATCCATTTGTCTGAAATGGTATGTCAACTGTCCAGTTAGCATTTTCAGAAAAACAAACTCCTCGGACATAATTTTACCAAGAGTATAATACTTTACTGAAAATCTACATTGGCACAGAAGAAGCGAAACCAGCTCTGATTTCCCACGCAAACACAAACATAGTTATTTTCCTGTTTCCCTCCGAGCCATTCACAGTCCAATACATTCATCAATCACTTCTGTTCATTTTGTTATGAGAATCAGCCAGGCTCAGTGTCCTTGCAAACTTCCAAAGATGCCTCAGTTGCCTAGATACCATTCCCCCCCGCCTTTGCATTCCATTCCATAACCACTCCCTTTTTTTTGTCAAACTGTGAGCAAAGGAGAAAATGTAGGTGAAAGGCAAATCAATCTTGACAATTATAATAATTAATAAATAGAAGTTACAAGAAGCAGGACATGAATTCCCCTAAACAGGCTATTTTTCTTTTCTCCTTACAAGTCCATAAAGGATGTTTTTGGTGAGCAGGGTTACTCTCAAAAAAGTGACAAAGGAATAGGTGACAAAGGAATAGGAAGAAAATTGACTCAGCATCTTGTCCTTTCTACTCTGCCTGTTTTAAATTATTCTTCTAAGAAACTTAAAGTGAGGTTAGGTTATGTATAAAAGAAAGTTAACATAAAGCATAATGATTAGCTTTGGCATCTGCAAGAAAATCACTGTATGATTGAAACCATTATCAAACTTTAAAACACTTATCTGTGAATAAATATAGGTAATTTTTTTAAAGTTAGTCCTATAATTAAGAATTGATACATGAACACACATTGTTTTTCTTTCTTTTTGTTATTCTTCATTGTTTCTTTTACTCTTATAATATCTTGTTTTTCTATTTTTTTATTTTATGTTTCTGTAAAACATAATTGCAAAATCTTCATTTAATAAAAAATAATAATAAAAACATTGAATTGATTACTCTAGCATTGTGTGCATGTTAGAGTAATGGGATCCAAAGTTTCCATATGCCGCATATAAAACTTCTAAAGCCATATAATAACAATTACATGGGTACTGTACTGCTAGAAGAAGTTTGTGAATAAGAGACAAAGTGCTGGATTTATCTGAAATGTCTTTCATTGTTTGATAGTCATATATGTCCAAATATGTGAGGCTTAAAAGGAAAGGGCCAAAAGACAATGCTTTTCTTTCGTGGCATTATCCCTGTGGAATATTGTGTTCTAGAAATCCAAACTCTCATTGAGATGTGTCACAGAACTTTGAATATGTAATGTAATATAAACATAAAGGTTCTGCCAATGAACAGATAAATGGTTTTTGGATTCATAGCATGCATTTGTTTTAACTATTGTTGTTTGCTTTGTAAAACCCATAGGAATCTTTTTGGAGTCCAGCAGTATATCAATTTATATATTTATTTATTAAATTTATTGGCTGCTCATCTTAACCACAGGGTAAGTCTGGGCAGCTTACAATATTAAATAAATAAAATCAATTATTAATTAATCAGTAGTGGTAGAAATGAAATATATTTTTTAAAAGTTGAGTGGAACTCCCTCTCTGTGTGTGTGCTCTGTTTGTTGTTTGCTTGCTTTGTTGAAACAAGTATTACTTAAATTATTCTATGTAGCATATATAGCCATCATTCAATCTTCAGATTCATTGAGGTATAATGAATTACTTGTGTATAAATATCACAGTTAAATTATAGTCTATTCATAATCCATAAAATATAAAATTTGTGAATATGGCTTGATCATCTGCCAAATTTGATAGGTAAAATTAGCTTTATAAAGTCTGAAAACTTTTTTTCTAATGAATGAATAAAAATAATAATTGAATGAATGAATGAATGAATGAATAAAAATAGTAATTTGTTCAGTATTGCCTACATTTTAATAGAAGAATAATATAGGGTAGACAAAATTCCCCCTTCAAAAGAGTCTGTTTTTAATGAAGCGCAATTTTCTTTTTATTACATTTAACAAGTTTACATAGAAATAATATCAGAATTTTTCAGCAAATATATGTCATGTGATGCTAAAAATTGTTATTTATAAATTTAAAGATTCTGTGTCAATTATTTAAAAGATAGAAGAAATAAGAAATAATCACGCAAAATTTTGCTTTTTAATATTTCAAGTCCTCTTTTGTCTGACAGAAGTAAATTGCTTTTATATATTGAATAAGTTCAAAGATAATACTATGTGTGATAATATTGTTGAATTAAGCATGGCCATCCTGCATCCAAATTAAAGCAGACAGGAAATCAAATATGCAGCTGAGAGGAAAGATAGAGACCTGACTCTCTGACCTCTCCTACCATGAATTGCGACCTCCAGGATTCCCGTACCCAAGAGTGTACCCATCTTGTGTCTTTCCTAGTTGCTCCTATTCAATCTAGGGAACTGGCTGCCAAGGAATCTGTTTTGACAACAAAATCAGCTGTTTGTCAGCAGGAGAAGCAAATCCTCCTGCTGCTCAGCATGCCATCTTGGAGGAGTCAAGCTTCATGTGACTCTTATTGAACAAATACTTAAATTAATATAGCTATGCAGAGATGGAATATGGACAGATTTTGCAAAGAGAAGATTGCAAAATTAAAGTTCCCAGCTATGTTTGCACTATAGGTCCCCAGCTATGTTGCACTGATGGATTATTCAGTGAATTTAATTTTCTGGATTGTACTATATACTAAGATAAGGTTGCTGGTTTTAATCTCAATATGTTACATGAATTATCTTCATTTGTTTCACAATATAATATTATTATATTTTCTCTATACTATTACAACTGGTTTCAAGTATCAGTATTACCCAACATTTAACCAAACCTCTTTGACTCTCCCTTGACTATTTTTCACTATTATATATTTTGGATTATGATTGACTAAAATTGCATCTGTAAATTCCACTGCTACTTCAGCAGGCTATCAGTCTTAATAGTAGTCAATCAATTAATAATATTTTGATTAGCCATATTTTTTTCATTTCCAGATATGTATTTCAAAAATGGGTTATTAGAATTATTTCATCTATTTCAGGAACTAGTTATCCTAGAATAAGAATAAGAATCCTTGAAGGTCATAGTTTTAAATTTCAGGGGAGAAAGTTGGTTTATTCTGAATAAGAAAAGAAGGAAGAAAAATGAGCAAGTAGTATTCCAAAAAAGAAAGATTCATGACATCTCTCAAAAAGTCATCAGCACTTGATTTCTTTTAGGGGAAAAAAAGTAATTTATTTAATAAAAAGAAAGTGACTTCAGTTCTTATGAAAAGAAAGTGGAATTTTGTATTGAAGAGGGAAATATGCACATTCATTAAGTAGCTATTCCATTATTTACTCAAATGTACAGAGCTGACTGTGCTGTCAGAGCAGGACTAAAATGCTAGAGCATTCAGTTTTATAAACTAGAGTTTGAGGTTCTGTTTTAAGGACACCAAAATTAAGATTTTTAATTGAACTACAGTGAAAGATTTCAGGCCTTGGAAAAGATATTCAGATTCCATAAAATGGGTCACCTCGCAGAGAGATGGGCAGCAAACAAATTTAATAAATAAATAAAATATGTCTAGAACTACAAAGATCAGATTCATGCAAACCATGGTGTTCCCTGTGACACTCTATGATAATTTGAAAGTTGGATTTAAAAGAATCAAGATAGAAAGATTATTAATGCTTTTGAACTTTGGTATTGGAGAAGTCTCCTGAGAATATTGTGGACAGCTAAGAAAACAAACTGATGGATCATTGAACAAATCAACCTAACTCAATGCACAAATGGCTAGGTTCAAATTATCCTACTTTGAAAATATTATGCAAAGACCTAAGCTCTCTGTAAAAGGCTCAAATGCTGGGAAAGGTAAAATTAAAAAGAAGTTGATGACTAGCTGTAAGGTGGATGGTTTCAGTTACAGAGAGTGTACTATTAGGAGACATGAAACAGCAAATTTAGGAATGGATCATCTATATAGTCACTCAGAGTCAAAAATGACTTTATGGCATGTAATCAATCAATCATTCAATAAATCAAAGGAATGTAACCATCTTTGTTCCTCTTTAGTTTTGCAAAATATGAAAGAAGCTTAAGAAATATAATATAAAAACTATCTGAGGAAGTTTTAGTTTTCCCTGAGAAATTGAAAAGATATATTAATATGCATGGACATTACAAGTTTTATAAAATCAGCAAGAAGATTTAAGAGAGCAAGAGTTACTTTATATTATTTAATGGAGTTACTGTAGGCATCTGTTCAAGCTTGGGGTAAAGAGAGAGAAACAAACAAACAAAAGAGTTCCCCTTAGGGTGCAGTATAAAGCTAAATTAAACATTTGCTTAAAGCCAAAATAAGAATGACAAATAATTCCTAATGTTCTGAGTCAAAGAAAATAGACAGCTTTCAATACAACTGATGAACTTTCTATTGAATTACACTTATTTTATGTAATAAAATCCTAAAACCAACATTATCTCTTTTTCATTAAAGAAACTATTGTATAAAATTGGGGTGTGTGGATCAACTGCAATCCAATTTGAAATACAAATTTAAATCAGCCTGATTCCACATTAAGATCATTTTGAATCACTGATTTTCCAAATCAGTTTATTCAAAATGATCTTAATATGGAATCAGGCTGATTTTCCAAATCAGTTCAGAGGAAAGGATTTTTGCACAAGGAGATCACAATAGTCTTAACAAATTGTTGAATCAGTGTGGAGTCATTCAATTCAATTTAATGACTGATTCAACTTTGTAGAGCTCCAATGCACAATTATTATTTTACCTGTTTTTATCTGTTCTATGAAGGAGACAAAATCCTATTACCTTGTAATAATTGCCATTAATTAACTATAAAATGCAAAAGTGCAGAAAAATTGATCTTCCTCTCAAATAAGTATCCTAAATTTATATCTGGGCTGAATCATTCTTTTGTATAGGCAGTGCCATTAACTGTTCATTAATGGCACTATATTTAAACTTCAAGAAAGATGTATTAAATCTACTGATTATCACTTATTCCTCTCCATTATTCATCATGCATTTATTATTATACCCCAATTGCAGATGTGGATAAGCTAGGCTTACATAATATTCTATAAAGTTTGTAACAGGCATACTCTATACGCAAGTTTGTGTAAAGGACAGATTCTTTTTATTTTATTTTTTTTAAACTGAAGCATGGATCTAACTTCTCATGAACTGACACTATTATAAGCATCACAAAAATCACATGAAGAGTTGGTCACCTGCAGATTTATACTTATCCTAAAGGAAGGGAAAAGTTGCTTGAAGTATTTTTTTCTCTAAAGATGCCCTATAAGGGCACCAAGGGAGTGATGGATTTGAATATTCCCTGGTCTTTACTTTTCTGGTTATATGAACGTCTGGTGACAGACAACAGGGAGAAAAGGAGAAAAGATTTTCCATTCTTCTTCAACCATACTAGCCACTTCTATTTTCAGCTGAACAGTTTGCAAATGGAAGCAACAGCATGTTGCTAGAATTGAACTGAGGAAAGCAAAGAGTCTTCCCTAAATCAGAGAATAGACAAGATTCCCTTCTTGTGCCTGCCATCTGACTTCAATTTTAAAAAAAAAGCAAAGTGCTGACCTCTAATGTAATTTTTACTAAAGTAACTCAACCTGAGCCCCAGAGGCTTTCATATTTAACATGAGTAACTGCAGTCCATACTTTGCTTTGTAAATATCACCATTTATCCAGGAAAAGAAAAAAGTGGAGGCTGAGGTGTGAGTTGGTCTCATGGAGATTGGCAACTACTCATCAGCCATCAGCGACTGGAAGACATTATGGTAATTCTCATCATTCTAAAAGTTGAATGTTTCTAAAAAGATTCACACATTACAAGCCTTCCTACATTCACTTCTCAGCCCATTCAGTTTGGGTGAAATTGAATGTGAATAGAAAATGTTTCTTATGGTTTAACTTCCTCAAAATGTCACATTTGTGGAAACGCGGCTATTTGAATTTGCCCTACAGCATCGTAACATAAATTATACAAGGAATTAATAGAAATACCAGTAGATTCTCATTATAAAACCATTTCTTTCTCTCTTGTTCTCTCTTCTCTTTTCCCCCTTCTTTCAGACCAACAGATGCATATTGAAAGGTGGAGGAGAAAGAACATGGCTGTTTAATTACTCCTCTGAAACACAGATGGTGCCTGCAGCTTTCTATATGAGTCCAAACAATACTATATATCAATTGTACTGTCCGCTTAGCTTCTACCAAAGCAAACCCTCAGAGAATCTTGCTTGTAAACTTTGAGTGAATACGTGTAACAGAGATAGCAGCTCAAATTTCAATATAAAACGCCCCTTCTCCCCTTCTCTTTAATCCCTCTGGAAGCCCAGTTAATTAAAGCTGTTTATTACTACTTGATCAAAAAGTCTGAATGCTGTGTGTCCTACATCTAGCTACTACAATATTCTCTGTCATTGAGCCTCTTGAGGCCCTGAAGAGTCTTACTAATGCAACCATCAAAGGGAGAGGCTAACTAACCCTTTAGTTAAAGCTGTTTGTTCTGAACTGCAGTGCAAAATATGCTGTAGGCTTTCCAAAGCTGCAGTGTGTCTCCCTCCACCCCCAACTTGACACCGTCTGTCTTTACTTTAATCTAAAACCTCCTTGCCATATTTAATTTAACACTGGAATCAAATTAATTATTTTGTAGCTAAATTGGTGTGAAGGAGGTAAGTTTCATATTTATCATGGCACTTTAATTGATGCAATGCAGTGCCTTCCGTGAGCAGCTGTAGTCCATTTTCATATGAATAATAAACATGTCTTACATCCAAGAAGCAGTTTAAAAGAACAGAATACAAAAACTGTTCATAATGGTTCTTTTATGGGTTGCTTGCAATCCATCTCCATCACTCTCACTTTGGTTCCTAGCATACACTGATGTGTGTTAATGTGTGAGCATTACACACAGAGAAAACGTATATAGTAAACTCACCACATCCCCAACATGGTTCTCTTGACTTATTCAATGCCATGGTAGCATGGGCACAGTGTTCTTCTGATGTTTATTAGTGAAAAGATATTAGATTGCTAGTAAGGATTCTAATAGCCATATAATTTCTATTAATAAACTGAACTTCTGTCCTTGATTGAGGCTTTCTAACTTACTAAGTATGTATAAAAACTAAGTCTTTTGCTATTCTTCCTGCCCATACAGTATATTTATGAGTAAGACCTACAAAGGAAAATTATGTTACTGAGATATAGTTTTATATAAAAGTTTGAGCTGTATAAATATAAATTAATCAGTGATAGTCACAAATAATCCAGCCAGATTATTTAACATAGAATTGTTGCAAAGGTTTTTCATTGAAGTCAGATCTGCTAAGAACACTGGCTGACATGGTACATATAACAATGAGACCCCTTGATCTTAATAATGTAATACTATTATATAATCTATTTGTGATTTGTTCAACTATGAAATGAGCTTCTACAGTAATAAAAACTAACTTCTAACTAATGTTATTTAATAATTATTTTATTACATTAATTTATAATGATTTGCTATGTAAAATGTAAGGTGATTGCATTTAACTCTGTAATGTGTATATATGTTTATGTGTGCGAGAGAAAATTAATAAAACTAAAGTCATAAATTATGACTATCGTAAGAACTCTATACAGTATTTGCAGAAAAAGAGAGTATTCAAAACAAAGAAAGACTAATACTTTTTACTAGAATTAGGCCAAATATTCCTCCTTTTTTTGGTAATATTTATCAGGCATAATGATGAAAAACAAAGTATTCCAGGGATGGGCAAATTTGCAGAACTTCACAGCCACACAAAGAATGTCATTGAGAATGATGCTGGTTCATCTTCTTTGACGATAACGTTCTTTTATCTTCTAGCCCTAGCTGATATTAGAGGGCGGTGCACATCTCTGTTTCAAGGCCATTGAGCCAGTGCTGTCCTAAGACATTTCCACAGTCATATATCAGCATGATGTCACAGAATGCTGTTACCTTCCCACTGAAGTGCTACCTATTAATCTACTTGCATTTGCATGCTTTCAAACAGCTAGGTGGGCAGGAGCTGGAGCAAGTAACGGGAGCTCACCCCATCATGCAGTCTCAGGCCTCGAACATGGGCTGCCAGCATGTTAACCGCTGAATCACCACATTTCCAAAGCACCATCAAAAGATTTATATAATTCTAAAATACCAAATGTAATTTAGTAGAGTCCTACATTTTGCTGTGTATGTATTATTTTACTTCAAAAAAGATTCAACGTTATATATATTAATGGTGAATCTGTCTATAGATGCAGAGATTTTAGCTCATATTAGATTCAAAATAAGGTTGGGAGACTCTGTCAATCTTAAAATCTTGCAGTTTTTAAGATTATAATTCTCACAAAATTTTATAATTTGCACGTAAAGTAATGGAAACTGCAGTCCCAAAATGATCAGGATCTCAGGTTTCTCATCCTTGCTTATAAATTTAGGTTTAACTCTGATTATAAATTTGTTTTAGCATGTTTTGAAATCATTTCAGAAAGATAGCAAAAAGATTTTTTATGAAAATTTGTACCTGTATCTGTTAATATTCCCTCTTTAACAAATACTTTTCCTATTTAACTGCTTCCTAGCAGTGTTTTATTTCCTCTTTATGAACTTCATGTCATACATTCATGCCTTAATATACTTTTCCACTTTTTTGATTTCAGATTTCTATTTCAATGTTCTAAAAAATAGTATCTCAGGAGATTCAGAATGTTCAGGAGATGAAATTGAAACAAAATTCAATGTAGGTAAACTCTTACAATGTTCATTGTAAGTGGCTTCAGTGAATCAGATAAAAACAAGACAAAATAAAACTCACAGAAACAATTATGGCATTCCTCATTAAAAAAATCCAAGTATTTTCATACATTTATTTAAACAAAATATTTTTACAGACATACAATTATCTTGACTAGTAGATTCTTTTTCTTCTTCCAAACAAAATAGAAATATATAGGAATTTGTTTTTTTAAGAGATAAAACCAGGTTAAATCAATTAGTTATTTAAGAACTAAATCAAGTTTTTTTAAAAAAGCATGTTGTCTATTCATTCAGCATTTTCTGTGTATGGGGGGGGAGTGATTTTTCATGCATAATGCGAGCCATTTTTGCAGACAATTCTTAAATGTCAATTGCTGTCATTTTACATTTGAGATAAAGCTCACAAATGAAGTCTTAATGCCTTTGTTGTTGACAACCACCAAAAAGGCTGGATGATTTAAGTATCTCTTCTAACCACTTCCCTTCACTAGTAAATGGGATTGAATTTCCTCATTGTCAGAATAGTGTGACATTGGCCAGTTACATAAAACACTGCTGAATAATGTTCCTTTCTGTTTTGTTTTGTTTCTAGAAATGAGAGCAAGACAATGGAGTAGAAAGCATTTAGTCAGTAATCTGTAAATATCTGTTTAATTAATATATTTAATTTTAAAAAAAATATCAAAAATCAGCTATTGCTCTGTGGAATATGATATTGATAAGGCAATGAATTTCCCTTCAGCTTATTTTGTCTTTAAACTGGTTAAAGTATTTGACATGTCTTAGGAAAACCTAAGATTATGAAAAGAGGTTTATTCTTATGAGTCGTAAAGAGGTGATATAACCTTGGAAGGAAACAATTATACCTAGATCTAGTTTACTTATCACAATTGAGATCAACAACTTGGTTATTAAACAAAGGGGTCAATAAGTGAAACTATTACTGTGCTTAGGTTATAAATACAGAGATTGGTCACAAAATTACTTGTTGCTATTGAGGAGGGGGAAAAGATGGGTTCCACTTCAAAACCACCAAGGCCTGCAGGAAGGGGGGGCAGCAAACTTCAAGTCCGGGAGGAGGGTGAAATAGGTGTCATCCCCTGGCCCTCTTCCCCCCCAAAATGGGAGGACAGCAACCAGCCGCCACAAGTCAATAGAAGGGCTGTGCCCCCCCTTTGGCCTGGAGAAGGCCGCCTCATTGGTCCATTATTGCCTCGCGGTGCAGTCTGACAGTGGTGGGAGACAGTGGAGTGGCTTCTCCGACTGGCCTGTCAGACCCCCATCAGCTGCTCTAGGCTTCGAACGCCACTTCAGAGCCCAGCAACCGGACCAGCTCCATCTGGTAGCACACCAGCTCCATTGTCTCTACGGTGCCCGGAGCCGTGGAGAGACACACATGTTCTTGGGTTTCTTCAGGAACCAGAACCTGGCTGAGCGAGATCTGGTGCTGGGACTCTGCTTGGGGCAGAGTCATCACCTCAAAGTGCGGGAAGCGGGCTTGAAAGATGCGGCAGGAGAATTTCAGGTGCTTGAGGACATCCGAGAAGAGAAACCAGTTGCAGGGCCCTTGGGAGACAGAAACCTGCAGGTTGTAGCAGGGAAGCAGTGGCTTCTCCAAGAACTCAAACATTAAGTGGTCTGAGTCCTGCTTCTCCTCGTCCTATTGCTATTGTGACTATGAACAGTCACTAAATTATGCAGTCACTAAAGGAGGACTAACTGTATAGGCAATGTTTGAGTACTTCAGGAATCATAGGTCAGAAATCACACCTATATCATAAAAAACCTGATTATTGATGAACACGGAAACCAAGGTTCTCTTCTACAATAAAACATAAGACAGATTCTGCAGTCATATGCATAAGTAGAGTTAGTCCTCGACTTATAATCAATGTTCAAAGTTACAATAGTGCTGAAAAAGTTACTGGTGACCGATCCTCACACTTATGACCATTAGAGCATCCATGCAACCATGTGATTAAAATTTGGGCATTTGGCAACTAGCATGTATTTTTGATAGTTGCAGCATCCCAAGGTCAAGTGGTTGCCAAATGTGATCTTTCCAGGGGACTTCCAACAGATAAAGCCAATGGGGAAAGCTAGATTCACTTAAATGACTATGTGATTTGCTTAACAATAATGAAATTCACTTAAACGCAGTAAGAAAAGATCATGAAATGGAAAATGACATACTTATTGATGGCATCACTTAGCAATGGAAGTTCTGGTCCTAATTGTAGTTGTATATCAAGGGTTACCTGTACCTTTTTCTGATATAAGAAAGTTTCTAGCATTTCATTTGTCTTAATCATCCATTGTATTTAATAAGGACTCATTCTTTTAGAATTATTTCTTAATAGGATTGTTCAAATAAATTCACCTCTGTTTCCCTGTTGGCCTTACCAAATAGACCACACAGGAAATCAGATGAATGAACTGTAAGGCTCTATTAACAAAATCTTCCAACTCTGAAAATATAAACTTTCTGCTGTCTCCTTACAGTCTGGGAAACTAGGAAGGGTCCCTTCTGACCCTCTTGTTCTACTCCTATCTAGGTGTGGACTATGCCTTTTCTTTTCGGATTGTTCCCTTAGAAGCATCTCTTCTGCTCATCTCCCAAGGTCTTTCCTACATAGCGTTAAATTCCCTGAGTACCAGAGAAAATAAAGAACTAAGAAAAGGTATTGTGGACAACGTTATAAGCCAAGAGAATTGGGCTTTAGCAGGTGTGTGAGGGCTCCTTTAAGTAAATGAACACCTCTGAGAGAAAAAGTTGTAGGGAAACATGTCATCTTTACAGTGGTGCAGATAACACTTCAAGGAATATCTCTAATATTTGAGGCAATGGAATAATCCCTAAATTTGCCCTGACCTTAATGATCCTAACAAGTATCAGTTCTCTCCTTCATATACTCATTATAAAATTTCTTCTTGGTCAAATTGATTATATTAGAACAACAATAACAACAACAGCAGCAGCAACAGCAAAAAGAGCTAGCACAAGTTTTATTGCCCTGAAAAAATAAAATAAAAACAGAAACTATCAAATACATTCTGGATTGAGCAAAGCAGCTTGCACAGAACTAAATAACTGATGGTTGGTGATACTATACTCCTGGTGTATTCCTTTAAACTGGAAAAAGTCCAATCACTTATTATTAACTTACATTTATTATTTTGCAGCAGTAAAGTCCCATAGTCAATGAAAATACAGGGTTTTTTTTTAACTGTGGAGGCTTAACAATTTTTCTATATTTTTAGGATCTAACTGAAAAAAAATGCCATATTTAGCAACCCTATTATATGTATGTATATCCTATGTATTTATATCTATATCACATATACCTATATATCTATACCACCTATATTTATATGCATATCATCTATATCTATATCTAGAGTAAGATTTTTCTTGTCAAGTACAAATAAATGTAGTAAAGGGAAGTAAACCAAGATTATATGTAAGTCCGTGAGATGTGTGGTTTCTAAATCTGATAAACAAACAAACATCAAGAAAATATTATTTAATTGACTTTATTGTCAGAGAAAAGAGGATGATGTCTATATGTTACTGAACCAGGATAGGAGCACCAGAAATAAAACCAAAGCAGATCAAAGCATTAAACATTGTGGAAGTGCTATTGACAATCTTTAAGTAGTCAAATTGCTTTCAAATCAATCCTATCTCCTGAATTCTGAAAGATATGTCCAAGTAGTTATCTGAAAATGGCTGTCTTCTAGGTTTTCTTTCTTTTTTTAGTCTTTTGGTTTAGCCTACATTAGGCTCTCTGTGACTTGCTGATCGTCATCGCCTTAAGTACTTTTCAGATCCAATACTACTTGATTTCACTTTTAAAGACTAGGGGCACATAGGAATGGGATATGTGAACAGTACTACCTTCCAGAAGTAGTGCCTGCAGAATGATTTGTACTCTAGGTTATAAGGTTTTCATGCTGTTATGTGCTTCATGGTATCTTTAATACCTGCTCAGCCTGAAGTTTATGAACTCATTATTTCAAAGACACTACAAGTATGTAACCAAGACATTTCTCAGGAAAAATAGATGATTTAAATACTTCAAAGAAAATCCCACAGGTTTTCCATCAACTTCTTTTGTTAAAAGGAACATGTGTGACAAACAAGTTGACAATTTTAGTCAGCACTATCCTAGTGCTTTACACCAGAGTTTTCAAATGCTGCATTATTTACTGTAGCTGTATTTTTAAGCAAGAAAAGTAAGTTCTTGAATATGCAAGATTCTTTGCTAAATAAATAAATGAATTAGTTATGTATTTCAAAGATGAATTAGGGTTGATGTTTTAAATATTTAGGATTCTAGTTGTCACAAAATCCTTGACTGGGTGTAATGCAAATACAGACTAGGTAAAATTCAATACTTTCATAAATGTTTTGGGTTGTTTATATTTTAAAAAAATCAGTGATGCCATAACTGAATCTTAAAATTCCAATAATTTAATCTAATAAATCACAAAGAAGGAGAGGGTAATATTAAGGGATAGCTATATATTTAGTGAACACTAAATTTTAGGCTAATTGGGTGGTAACTTACAGAGTCACATTTGTCACCTTTTATATAAATTGGAATAGTAATAGAATTAAGCCACTCTTTAGTGAAGCACAGATAATTATTTATGGCTGAGTACAGAGGAACAAGCACAGATGTCCAACATACAGGATTTAATTTGAAGAATTCTGGTAAAGCTAAACCTCTAACAGGAGCTTTTCCTCCTTTAAAAATATTGAAGAAAAGAGACTGGTTTTATGTATGTTTGATCAAGGTTATTATCCAAAAGGTGCTTCCTTGTTTTTCTTTGAAGACATTTTGCTTCTCATCCAAAAAGCTTCTTCTGCTCTGACTGGATGGTGGGGAATGCAAAATAATGCAAATGAGCAGCTGTCTTCAGGGAATATAAATCCTTCCATTTTCCACCATCCAGTTAGAGCTGAAGAAGCTTCTTGGATGAGAAGCAAAACATCTTCAAAGAAAACCAAGAAAGTCCAGTTGCCTCTTGAAAAAGCATTTTGGGGACAACCATGACCTGGATGACTAAGAATCTTCATAGACATTTAGATCAAGATATTGGAAGAAAAATATGGTGCTGTTCCAAGCCAAGAGAAGGACATTGTAGAAATGAGCTGGAGGCTGGCTGCATTTTTTGGAAAGGAGGTCTCTGTTTATTTGGTAGACAGAAATTACAGTGACAGCTGCATGTTTCTGGGGTGGCTGACAAAATGGGGCTGAGAATAGGTGGGCTTTTATACATTCTTTGGGGCTTTGGGATTAAGATGCCTGTTCCTGTGCAAGAATATGTCCTTTAATATTTTAATGTCTGTTGCCAGATTCCTATGGGGTCATGTAGGGTCATGGCTGGCTCTATAGGCAAAAGGGGAAATGCAAATCCTAGGTGTATTATTTGTCTGAGCTAATCTTGTCCTTTTGGCTCCTTGCCTATTGTGTTGCTTATTTGGAGTTTCTGACTGCTCTTTGTTTATGAATAGAATGGCCCAGTCTTTCTGAATGGATACAAAGTCTCTATTCCTAAAGACTAGACTCTTCATGCTTCTGCTTGAGGCTGTTTTCCTATAGCAGGAAGACTGGGGCTGCTTTCTGCCTTTAAGACGATGTCTCTCCTCTTCTCCTTTAAAGGAAATATTCTATTCTGCCCCTTTTTAATATTAAGAATAAAGAATATTTCATTCTGGGGAAGGGGAGGGCTTTCTTACAATTATTAATAATTATTTTAAGGATATTGTTAGTGTGCACATATAGCCAAAGGGGGTACAAAATGTAGGATGAAATAATAGCTAATCTGTTTGTCCAAACAAGATTAACGTATCTGTCAGAAAAGGGTAAAATATGAACATATAATTATTGCTCTCTTCATATTCGAAGAGGAATGTTTAAATGGTTAATGCTATAAAGCAACTCACCAACTATAATTGTGAGAGAAAACCTTTCTTCAGATTCTATCAGAGCCAGATGATTCCTAAAAATACATACATATACCTGCTGGTTATATAATTTTGCAGGATAGTACTCAGATTACTTCAGGAAAAAAACTGCACAATACATCTTTCAGCAATATTACAAAAATAGCCTTTTTTGTAGCTGTTGTTCTGACATTTGACATCGGTGTAGCTAGCATTTCAAGTTAAAGTTTTGCCTTCCAGCAATTTATTGAACATGCTGATCCAATCTGCAGTCTATTCCAGTTGAGACTTTAGACCTTTTCCAAATATTCTGGGTATTTTGAAAAGTATAGAGCAATTTATTATTTCCCCCTAAATTGTATTATTCTTTTAGTGAAAGAAGCTATGGAGTTATTTTTCCTATGCACAACTTGAATGTGATCACATTTATGAATGTAATCACAAATATATCATCAATTCCTAGATGAGAATTTTATTTATTTACTTACTTACTTACTTACTTACTTACTTACTTACTTACTTACTTACTTACTTACTTACTTACTTACTTACTTACTTAAATTGATTTATATGGAGAAGAGTTAGAATAAGGGCAAAGTTATATAAAGTTCTGACATCATAGCTTGTTTAATCAACATTTACAGAACTTTCTATGAATTTATTATATATATTTTTGCCTTTGTATCAGATATAGTTGGGGCACAGATGTTAATACCTAATAAGTATTGTTGTACAAGCAAGCTCTTTTAACCACTGTGTATTAGAAACTATATACCTGCAATGAACATGGACCCCAAAATGCCTCAAAAAAATTGGATTTTATTTAGCAGTGACACAATCAAGGCATTATAATGAAGGAAAGTACCAATCATTATTGAACAAGCTTAAATGGCAAAATATTCTTTAAAAGTATAATTAATGGAATATGTCAGTAATTATATTTCTTGTTACAGGTAGTCCTTTACTTACAAGAATTCATTTAGTGACCATTCAAAGTTACAATGGCACTAAAAAGTGACTTATGACCATTTTTCACACTTACGATCTTTGTACCATCCCCATGATCTTGTGATCAAAATTCAGATGCTTGGCAACTGACTCACACTTATGACCTTTGTCGTGCCCCATGGTCATATGATCATCTTTTGTGACCATCTGACAAAAAAAAATCAATGGGTAAACCATACCTAGTTGTTATACCTAGTACTTATACATAGTATACTTAGATTTCAGTAAGGCATTGACAAAGTAGACCACTACCTATTGCTTGGTAAGCTAGAAAAAGGTGGAATAGAGAACATCACCACCAAATGGATTTGTAGTTGATTGACAAACCATACTCAATGAATAGTCCCTAATGGAACTACATCCACATGGAGAGAAGTAACCAATGAGGTACCACAAGGTTTTGTCTTTGGACTCTTCAATAGCTACATAAATGATTTAGATGAAGGAATAAAAGGGGAACTCAAAAAATTTGCAGATGACACTAAACTGGCAGGAATAGCCAACACCCCAGAAGACAAGCTCAGGATCCAAAAAGATCTTGACAAACTTGTACAATGGGCCCTATCCAACAAAATGAATTTTAATGTGGAGAAAAGCAAAGTTTTACATTTAGACAGGAAAAATCAAAGGTATAAGTACAGATTAGGTGAGACCTGGTTCAAAAACAGTAACTGTGAGAGGAACCTTCGAGTCCTAGTACATGATCACTTGAATATGAGCCAGCAGTGTGCAGCAGCCGCCGCCAAAAAAGCTAATACAATCATTGGTTGTATAAACAGAGGCATAGAATCAAGATCACATGAAGTAGTATTACTTTATAAAACCCTAGTAAGACCACACCTGGAATACTGCAACCAATTTTGGTCACCATACTACAAAAAAGATGTTGAAACTTTGGAAAAAGTTCAGAGAAGAGCAACTAAGATGATCAAAAGCCTGGAGATTAAAACATATGAAGAATGGCTGCAGGACCTGGGTTTGGCTAGTCTTAAAAAAAAGAAGAAATAGGGATGACATGATAACAGTATTCCAGTATTTGAGGGACTGCCACAAAGAAGAGGGGGTCAAATTATTCTCCAAAGCACCAGAGGGCAGGACAATAAACAATGATTGGAAACTGATCAAAGAGAGAAGCAACCTGGAATTAAGGAGAAACTTCCTAACAGTGAGGACAATTAACCAGTGGAACAGATTCTTCAGAAATCATGGGTGCTCTGTCACTGGAGATTTTTAAGAAGAGACTAGACAGTCACTTGTCTGAAATGGTATGGGTTCTCCTGCTTGAGCAGGGGGCTGGATTAGAAGACCTCCAAGGTCCCTTCCAGCTCTATTCTATTCATTCTAAATTCTGGCAAGAAGGTCTTAAAATGGGGCAAAAGTCACTTAACAAATGTCTCACTTAATAACAAAAATTTCAGTGGCAGACAGCAATGAAGAAAAGTTGCAATCATTGGGAAACACCAGTAAATGGAAAAATAGCCTTTAAAAGCAATAAGCCATGTTGAGGGAATAGCATTGAAAACATAAAAAACATTAATAAAAGATGCAAAGAAGGCAGGACAGATGTCAGACAATGCAAACAGAGTTGGAAGTCAAGGGGAAAGAGTAATTACTGAAGAAATAGTATTGAATTTGGAAATATTATATTTAAGCTATACTGATGAAAAAATTGAACACACATTGAAACTTGCAATAGGAGAGCATATATACTGCAATTTTTAGGAAAAAGATCAAGCACAATATATTGTCAAGAATGAAACTTTGGCTGCTACGTGCCTCTTTGTTTCAACTTGCCATTAGAGTAAGTTGTGGAGGTATTGCTTTAGAATGGATTAGATGGAGAAATGGAACCTTCAATTCCACTAAAAACCTTGAGAGCCTGAAACCTTTCCAAGGACACTGCAGTAGGTGTGGAGAGGAAGCAGATGGTTCCTATAACAAAGTGAAATTGTTTACATGGACTATGTAAGAGATTGGAGGTTTGGCTGGAAAAAAATATTGTTTAATTTTATGAACTGATGCCTGGGAACCTCAGAGTTATTTTTTCTTTGACATTACCATGCCATTTATTCATTAAACAGTAAGGTTTTCAGAAATGGAAAAACCTGGAGTTTTATTTGGATTTTCAAGCTGGATGTTGATATATATATTCTATACAAGAAAGAAAATGGGCTTTGAGTGAGCAGAGTAGAAGCACTACTAGTGCATGCAACTTCGCTTTAAGAGTGGGAGGTTAAATGGGAGAAGAAGTTAAGAGGAAATGGAATATTGGAAGCCAGTCTATATGTAACAGTTAGATTCCCTTCTGGAGAAACAAAATAAAGGAAAGAAATGAGAAAAGAGGATGAGAAATCTATCTGTAATAAATAGAAATAATAAGATGGCAGGGACGGATAAAAGATAAAGAAGTGCACCTTTTCATTACATAGTCCTGATTTTTGAGAATTTATAATAAACAGAAGCTCATAAGCTCATGGACAAACGGAGAGCAAGCTGTTCCTATCAATACTTGAGTACAATACTTGAGTGGAAGAATCAATTCAGCTTCTTTTTTTACTTCTTCAATCTATAGATTTTCCAGACCACAGTAGAAGATAGACATTGGTATACCACTCTTTTGTCTGAACTGGATTCATCTGATGAGATAAATCTAACTGACTTTTCAGGTTGTGAAAGCTAATTCAACAGAGGTTACTTCAATAACTAATGCTACCAATAATACCAAGGAGCTTTACCTTGCTGGGAGGGGGGCTTGTGTGCTTTGTTGAAAGGCCAGACTAAACTTGCTCCAAACCCATTTAACTATGCTGGATCAAGTATCGCCCGGAACAATTAGACTTGTGTTGAATAGTATGGCTCCTGGGTATTCAGTGAAAAATATGCCACAGGGCTCAGCTCCCTCTGCTAGACAACCAGGTCTTGGAGTTGACAGGTGACTGGAAGACAAATGGGATGAGATACCCTAGCATTTGACAGAAGTGTGGGAAGCTTTGACAGAAGTTTGGGTTCAAATGCAGTAAAAATCACTGGAAACCCAAGTTGACAAAGTTCTTTAAAATGAACAGGTCAAGATCCTTTGGAACTTTCAGATCCAAACAGACAGACGTCTGGCCCACAACACACCTGACATCACTATTGTGGAAAAGAAAAAAAAGTCTAGTTCATTGATATTGCATTACTAGGTGATGCAAGAATTGAAGAGAAACACCAGAAAAAATAACAAAATATCATGATTTGTAAGTTGAAGTTGAATGATTGTGGAGGAAGAAATCAATGGTGGTACCAATACTAATAGGAGCCCTTGGAACAATACCCAAAGGGCTGTCTAGATACATGGAAACTTTGAACTTATTAGGCTTGAATATTCTGACTTTGCAAAAAACCCATCTTACTCGGAACTGCCTATATACTCAGATGTTACCTTAACAGCTCTTAGGTCCATGGTTAGGACATGAACTGTTACGTTTTTATCAATCCCAGACTGTGAATCAAATTGGAGATAATAATAATAATAACAACAACAACAACAACAACAACAACAACAACAACAATAATAATAATAATAATAATACAATAACAACAATAATTTCATTATTTTTTTCTAGGTGATGCACAAATTGAAGAGAAACAACTAGAAAAAATAAAGAAATACCGTGATCTGCAAATTGAAGTTGAGCGAATGTGGAGGAAGAAATCAATGGTTGTATCAATAGTAATAGGAGCCCTTGGAGCAATACCAAAGGGCTGCCTAGATACATGGAAATTTTGAACTTGTTAGATCTGAATATTCTGACTTTGCAAAAAACTACCTTACTCGGAACTGCCTATATACTCAGACGTTATTAACTGCTCTTAGGTCCTTGGTTAGGACTTGAACTGTTAGTTTTTAACAATCCCAGACTATGAATCGAATTAAAGATTAAATCTTAAATAATAATAAAGCTTCTGAAGCCTAAGGAGGCAACAATATACTTTAGGGGCTGTAACTCAAGATAGGATCCCAACCAGATTCTATTTCATGGTCACACCTTGGAATAATTAATATATTAAGGTGGACCAGGTCTCAGGGAGCTCCCTGGAAAAAATCACACAAAACAAATTGATCACTTTTTCATAAATAAAAGATATTACATAAATCAATTTGAATATAATAATTGTTATTAATGCTAAACTTTACCAATATGATGTGAATGTCCAAACAAACAAGGCAAATTATAATTTTAGAATTACCTTTATATATCTGATTCTCATTTCTCAGCAGCTGCTTCCAATGATATATGGACGGCCTGGTAATTCAGCATCATTCTAATAATGTTTTGAATGCCAAACTGTATTTATAACAATACTGAGATTTGCAAACTGATTTCAAATGATAATTGCAGAAGCAGGTAATTTTCAAATTATGATTTATCAACTGGATATCATCTAAATCCATACCATGGTATGTATGAACTAGCCAATTAAAAATACAGTTTGCAATCTACGTTTTTTTTTAATGTTGTTGTTAACTGGAAATAAAACAGCCTTAAAATAAATATTGAAGTTTTAGTTCCAATAATGGATGCTACTGACTCAGCTGATCAACATTTGTCTTCCAAAAAGAATTTGCTCTTCTGAAAGTTTATCATAACCAAGATTGTTCTTTCTCCCCTATTCCTTATCTCAATTGTTACAGTGATTGAGAACTCATACTTTTTGAAAATTCTAACATTTCTCATCCCAGCATGATTTCTTGAAAGAAAAAAAGCAATGTATTTTTTAGCTTTGAAGATCCAGAGGCAGAGTGTTTTTGCAGACTATTTCAGTAAGAAGAAAAGTTGAACTGGAAAGAACTTATTGGAAACATAACAACTGTAATACAATACTAGCTTTGCAAAACAAACAAAATCTGCTAGTTTCTAGATAAACCTTTACTTCCTCTGAACTACAAAGTTAATTTAAATAAATCTGTTTAAGAACAGCAGATAGTTGTAAACATCTGGTTTTTAATAACTCAGTTAAGATACCTTTTCATGATAATGTTTGCTTGCCTCAACTTGTCAGCTTTTTTCCTGCCCTTTATATGATGATGGCCTGTTGTCTTTTGCAGCAATTTTTGATCAAGTAAATAACCTATAGGAATTTTTGTTTCTGTTGTCCTTGTGATAGACAACCCATAGATTAGCAGGTATGAACACTGCGCACATTCTAGCTCCGAGAACACAGTCTGAGTATCATTTGCATTCCTGCTGCTGGCTCAGTTTCTCTATCAGTGTTCCTTTTGTAAGCAGAAAAATAATTGGCTCCTTCCTTCTATGCTATTTTTCATTTCAGAAAGCATTTTATGTCTACATTTTAATTGATCTTCATTTTGTACTAATTATATTTTATAGGCTTATTGATTATAACCTGTCTCAGGCAGCAAAAGACAAAAGACTGGGATATAAATTGTTAGATAGATAAACAGCCTGACTTTATATGTTTCTCATATATAGTTCTCAGTATTATGACCAGCTGGGATACAATATATATATTTTATTTAGGCAATTGTCCCCTGCTAGCTCTTTCAGAGTATGCATATAAATAAACTGAATTGAGTGTGTATTTTTCACTGACTTGAACCAAAGGCCAATAGAACATGCATCTTTTCAGTATCTTACAAAGTTGTTCAGCTCCTTTGAATTTGGAACCTTGACTATATGTATCAAGTTATTTGCTATGGGAAATATTATAAGCCATCCAATTTGACTGTGCAATAAATCTGCAAGTGAAATCAGAGAATCTCTCAACTGAAAAGGCATATCACACTTTTGTCTTCCTTTCTCTTTGTTATTGGTTTTCATGATATGAATCTAAAAAAATTGCTTTTAGATATAAATGCTTGTATGAGGCTGTAGGTGGCATAACTGCACAATTCACATTGCATTGCTTGATACCTGAGCACTCATGAACTTTGGTGTAACATAAAATAATAAAATAAAAAGTAGTCTGGCTTGAAACTCTTAAACATTCAGGAGCACCAGGTTCTGAGAACGGATTTCCATAAACCTTGACTCAGCAGAAATATACTGCTGAATTTTTTTTTATTGAGCATACATGTTCCCTTGAGATTTATTTATTCAATCAATCAATATATAGGGCTAACCACCTCAAATTCTTGACTCTAACAATAGTTAGAAACAGAAAGTAACAATATACATATAAATTGCAGCTGGAATAAAAATGAACTCATTAATAAAACATAAGAACGGCTTTTTAAAGACCTAAAAAACTCTGTGGATAGGGTAAGAAAGAAGTGAAGAGAAAAAAAAAATACTATGACAATATTTGGGTGCAGTAAAGATTATTAGAAATAAAAGCAAGGAATATAAACTTGATTTATTTATTTGATATTAAAAGAAGATATGTGTTCCGGAAATCTTTTATGGACTTTCTGCTGATACCAGGACTGAAAAGATTATTTTTTTTATGGGTTTGCCTATTGATAAGGTATCACTAGAGGGGCCGAAGAGTCACTAAATTTGTTTATACTTGTTGTGATAAAGATTGGAAGTTTACTTTACATACTTTTCTCTTATTATATTCTTACTTTTATCTTTCTTCTGTCTCCTTTTTTTCTTTTTTCTTGCACTTTTTGTTTGTATTCTCTTCTAATTCTTTAAGTTTAGTTGTATTTTATTTTATATTATATTGTAATCAAAATTCTTAGGAAAAATTTGCTTTTTACACTTCCTTGAAAATGATACAGATAAGATAGATAGATAGATAGATAGATAGATAGATAGATAGATAGATAGATAGATAGATAGATAGATAGATAGATAGATAGATAGATAGATAGATAGGAACATCTATAGGAATCTTGTGAATAGGTTTTGAAAGTAAGTCTTCAAGTAAACAGATTATGTTTGAAATTATTCTTAGATAAAGGTGGTGTCAATGCTAGATAATATGTAGACATATACTATAGATGATCTTGTATATTTGTTTTGGTTCTGAAATAAATAACTACTTTGATAATAAATGCTATGGTAATTTCAAATAATAAGCAAATATATGAATGAATAATTGAATGAATGAATGAATGAATGAATGAACAACCTAGCATTCTGAACTACATGTGTGTTCAACTGACCAATCCCTGATTCTATTTTCTTTGTAACTAAATAAAAAAGAAGTCAAAACTGAGCTGCATCAATCTCTCTCTACCATACTAGGATTGATCCTAATACTCAAGTGTTTTTGCTGGCCTATAATTTCCATTGTAAGCATTTTTGGTTCCTTGAAGTTTAATACTCTGTACTGTATTGAGATCTAGCAGTACCTTTCACCTTTCCATTGCAGGTTTTTGTGTTATTTCCTATTCTGGCCCCCTGGCTCATCAAATAGGAAATTAACAGTGACTTATTTTCCACTGGAGTGTCTGGATAACCTAATTCTAATTCTGTTAATTATACATAGAGTAATTGTATTTGCCACAGAGACAGGACAGGGGCTGATATTTTTAATTTATTCTATAAGTATAATATACATTGATACATTACACCAAAGTGGGTTTTAATGCCTGGTGATCTTGTGGAGAAATGCTTGTAACCTGCTTTTTTTAACAGCTCATAGCTATTTCAAGGACGTTTCAGTAATCACTTTGATCCCTACATCCATCTTATCCATCAATCCCCCAATTTTTCTACTTCCTTTAGCTTTGCCAAAATCAATATTTTTTCCTAGTCCTTCATCTGCTCATATAACATGCTTGAAGTATGTAAGTTTGTCCTTTTGATCATCTCAAGTGAGCAGGACTGATATGTTACATGATTATATGTTATAGAATTTATTTAGCCCATGACTGATTACAGTTTCACTACTTGTAATAATGTCTCCAAATACATAATTCAAAGGCATTTAATCTTCTTTGTTCGTTCTTCTCAGTGTTCAGCTTTCAAACCTGTATATTACCACTGGACACACCATTATTTCATCTATTCAGGGTTTTTTAAATCATAAATCTAACCTTACTTTTTATGATCTTGTTTCAGTTTGTCATTGTCTTCTCTGTAAGATTAATTTTCTCTTTGCTTCTTCAGCACATTGTCCATCGTTTATCAATTTAATTTTTTTGCCATCAGCTGCAGGTTTCTCTTCTCTTTTTACCTTCATAATGAGCTATTCTAACTCTTCTTTTATTTTAACAAGTGGGGGTTATCTGCATATTCCAGGTCTTTAGTTCTGAATCTTTGATTTTGATTCTACTTGTCAGATTTTCTAGTCCTGATATTTTTGTAATGTAATTTTTCTGCTGAAGGTAAACATCTTGGAAAAATGTACCTTTCCTATTCTGAACCACTTTGTTTCTTCAATTTTAACTGATAATCTATCTTCTTATTCATTGTAATTATTCATCAATAGTCAGGTACTTTTATTTTGTTGCTATCTTTAATGTATTCCACATTTTTGTATGGTCTACAAAATAAAAAAAATGCTGCAGTGAATTAAACTTCTTCATGTAGTCTCTTTCTTCCTCTATTATCAATACTTGTTATATGTTTAAATGATTTCATGTTCATTTATTTTTTCTGAATTTAGCATTATTTTCTTTTTTTATGGATCTATTCTCCTTTATTTGCTATGAACTTAATGTTGGCTTTCAAGCTATATCTATACACACTAACATTTTCCTAGCCATGGATACATTATTTTGCTTACCATTTGTTGTCATTTTTTTTTTGCATTTTCACTGCATCTCTCCTGCAGCTTTACATGTACATAGCTTTCTTAGTTGACAGCTTGCTAAGTGCCTATTGTACTCACATTCAAGAAAAACCAGATCTTAAAATCTCTGACATTTTATAATCCAGTTTATATAAGATTTCAGTATTTTCTTTTTATATTTCTTTAATCCTCTTTGCCACTATCAGATCTCTTGCATTATTCTTGAGCACTTTATGTTCCATCTAAATTTCCTTGTGATTTTTCTGATATTGAAAAGATCCATATCATTTTCTCTTTCTTCCATTCGTTGAAATTTCAGATTGAGAAAGATTTCCTTGTTCTTTCTTGTTTGATTTTGAAAATTGTTTATTTTTTCTGTCTGGTTGATCTTCTCCATCTTTCTCTGGCTCTCACAATAGCTTGATCCCCAAATCACTGGATTTCATTCTTCAACATTTTCAGAACGATTGTTTTCATCTTAGTTTTCATTATATCATTTGTCTCTTTTCATAGTGCATCAGGATCACTTTTGCATTTATAAAGCATATTTAATATTTTTCTTGCCTTCATCTTTTATTATGACTATATATTCTCTGATCACATCTTCAACTAATATTTTTAATTTTCCATATCTAACCCATTTGACACTAGCACTTCCTGTTCTGTTTCTCCAACTGCTTCTAGAATTTCTCTGGTGGTCTTTATTACATTTGCCTATTTCCTGTTGTGCAAACTATTTGATTTCGGTATTGTGTAACAAGTGATGTTCATGTATGCAATTTACATTTATATTGTCTAAAGCAGATATCCACAATGAACAAAGAATTATCTTCACAAAAGTTTATTCACATGATTTTCATTTTTTTCAATTGTATATATTATTGACACAATTTCTGTATTGAATTTATAGTAAATTTGTACACTTATATACAATGTTGTTTCTTGAATATCCACTGATTTAGCTCTAGTACTATTGTTAATTAGGTTATACTAGCATTTTTTGTATTATTGTCATTCCATTGTTTCATAAGGGCTTGTAATCTAAATTGTATGTTAAAAAATATCAGAGCCTAACCCTGTTCAAATCCACTAATGCCTTATTCCTAATACATTCAATTTAATATGTTTCATTTCCACTACAACAACTTAAAGTTTTCTTAGCTATATTTTCTAACTTTCCACATTACAATTGTCCACTCCTTACAGAAATAGGACTCCAAAATATTGGCATATCAATGATTCGACTTCCTTGTGGCATTCAATCTGTCCACATCTTTATACCAGGTCTTCTCTACACTCTTCTCTAAAAATGTTGAAACGTCACTAAAAATTGTCCCTACATCCATCTATCCTCAGAGTAATTGGAGATACTGAATTTTCATATTAATCCTCAGAAATAATTTACTTTGATGATACTAATAACAGATGTAAGAATCTCAGCAATAGAATTGATAATGATGATAAACTGAATTTCGTATAGATTTCTATAGTTTTTTCCTTAATAACATCCAGTAATTGCAAAGAATAAAATAATATGGATGTTACTTACTAAAATCTGAATAATTCGTTTTCCAAAAACATTAACTTTGCTTCTTATGTGTTACACAAGAGGACAAGTGCCAAATAAATTGAATGTTTTCAGAAGAAACTGGAAGCTAAGAAAATAGTTTATAAGGTCTCTAGCAATTAATATTTCTATAGATGATGTTTGTTTTCTTATTAATTTTCTTCATTAAATGCATTTGGCTGCCACTTGAGACATGACTCTGGGTGGCTCACAAACAAAAGAAAAACCAATAATAAGAAAACAAATTTAAAACAATTGAAAAACAACTTGTCACAGTCAAAGCAACTCAACCAACATACAATCAAAGTATAAAAATGGACTCATTCCACAACCTGGCTCAAAGAATTAGGTTTTCAATGCCTTAAGAAAAGTTGCCAGGTTGAGACTATCCAAATTTCCTTATTATAGAGCAATATGGCATTTAACAATAGCAGCTAAACACAAGGTTTCTGATAATCTGATAACCAGGCATAGGAGAAAGACTATAGGAGGTAGACTATAGCCGGCATGCCTGGCTGAGGAATTCTGGGAGTTGAAGTCCACAAGTCATAAAAGGGCCAAGTTTGAAGACCCCTGAGGTAGAACATGACCTGGCTCCAGTTCCCCATCATATTTACCTTTGTCCATTACCACTGAGATATTTCTCCTCCCATTATCAATGAAACATAAGAGACAGCTCCTAAGGAAATGCAAATTACAGAGGAACCATTGGTTCATTTCTCTTAGGATAACAATTGACCTTTGTTAACATTACCATATGTTATTTGCTCCAAGCTGTGCAGTTTCCAAAATATTTCCATGCCTCAAGGAATATGTGTATTTCACCAAACAAAGCAATATGTGCAGTTCTGTCATATGAATAAATAAAAGAGGTATGCTTTGAAGTCCCAAGTGCTTTGCAGCATTCCATGCTGAGATTCTTCAGCAAATTCTAAATTCAAATGCATATTGCTTCGCCAAAAACAACTTTTCTAGCAAATCATTTGAATATTTTTAAAAATGCATTGTAATGAATTAAATATAAACATGAATAATACATCAGTAGAGACTAAAGGTATCTGGATAAAAAGTTCAAAATATTTGTATATGACCATCCATTTATACCTTATGGTTGAATACACTTTAAAGCTATTAAATAAAAACATATTATAAAAGTTATTTGGTACTATCCAAAGCCAATTAAGATGGAATGTTTGAACTGATGCTGGTGTATTTGACCAGTACAAATTAAGCCAACGTAACTTTGAAATGGATGTTGAACCTGGTTAGAAATCAGAACTTTCTCATCCATTAATCATATAATTTGATTCAGCCAAATGAACATGCTCAGTAGTGCAATAAGCTATACAATGTGTGAGATTGATTGAACTTGTGGAAGAACACTTCTTTTCCAATCCCATTGCAAATAATCAATTTGTACCTATGGACTCCTTTTTTCTCCAAGATTTTATATACATGCAGTACTTTTTGTACTTGTATATGATACAATTATTGGATGAAATTTCTATAGATGGCTGAAAGGAAAAATGTGAGTTTCATAAATAGCCCTTCTTTAAAAATAAAAAACGCAAACCACTTCCATCAAGACTATTAGCATAACAGCGAAATATTCTGTGACATATTGTATCCTATATCTGACATGAAAATTTTATATTGGCAGTTCTGGTGTAACATATGTTTTCAGTCCTAAGTAGATCTAGTTGATTAGGGAGTTGCACATATAATTGAAGGTATTCTCACAGTTGTACACATTCACATTCAATCCTTCTTCTTGAGTATGAATATTCTTCACTAAAGCACAACAAATATCATGTGGCTTAGATTTCTGTAACATTATGATGGGATGCCATTCCTGGGCTCTAGGCATTCACCACAGTGGCAATACTACATGGCAGCATTATTGTACTATACTAGTTTTAATCAGTTGCTTTAGAAAACTGTTGCTTCCATGCCAAGAAAATGAATATCCCCTCCTCATTGATAGCATGTTCCTGAATCTTTTCAAGCAGCTAATTGATAGGTTAATTAGGTGGAGACTTAGAAGAACGTGGAAAAGCCTTGCAAGAAACTGCCCGATATGTATTCATCATTATTTGTAAACTTCGGAAGCAAGCTGAAATGGAGCCATTGATTTATCACATTTGTGAATGTCATTTATAAGGTACTTTCACCATACTTATGTAATTAATCATTGTATTCTTATATATAGTGCATCTAGTAGTACATTCATTGTACAAAACTATTTGCAAGTACCAGCATAGGGCAAACCAAAGATACAACACAAATGGACATAATGTAACACTGGGATGATAAAAGTAAAGTTCAGTCTTATATATGTATCCTATAGGCCACCCAACTGACAAATAATCTGAGAATAATTTACAAACATAAAACCACCAATACCAATAAAAAAGAAAATATGTTAATAATAGAACCAGATTATTTCACAAGCCAGTAAAAATAGATGAATCAAAATATTTTTAAAAAACACATTCATTTAAAAATGCATACAAAAATGCATACAATAAGGATACAATGTAAGGAAATTCTTTATTTGGAGGTATTGCACATAAGAGTTTTGTGTGTGTGTGTGCATGGCAAAACCTAAAGACACTACAAGGTAAACTGTAAAAATCAGAAAACAATGTCTCCCATAGGGTAGCTAACATTTGAATCATCCTTATAACACTCTTAAGTGACTGGAAGCTTAAATATCATGAAATCCTTCTTCCTTTCTTTTCATGTATGATTGTTCAGATACCTATGAGAAAATGATTGACCCACATTAGCTTCATAGCCAGAATCCAAATATTAAAATTCAATTCTGTTACAGTATACACACTTTTTACCAGAGTTGTAGACTAAAATTATTTTCCCTTTACTTCTTTTATATTATTTGCAAAGTATTGCCTGCTAGAATTTGCTTACAGCTACTGTACATATACTGTCTATACTGTACTTCCTTTTCCTTCCTATAATTGGTTTCTAATTTAATGTGTCATAATTTATATTATGACTTTAAAATGCAACAAAAATATCAAAATATCAACAGATTATATATACCTTATTTTTGAAAACTCAAAAAAAACTAGAAATGCTTTAAACAGAATGGAGGGGAAGTGTCTGAATCATACTCTAAGGAAGAACTCTATCAACAGAGTTGGTTGGGGATTATATATATCAACTCTGGTAGCCAGATGTGGTAGCTGGATCCAAAAGAGGCTCAGCTATCCAATTCATAAAGCATTTTAGGTCTACATTTTAATTGTTCTTCACTTTGCACTTATGATATTCTTTTAAGTTGTATTGATTATAACCTGTCTTAGGTAGTGAAAGGTAAAAGACTGAGGTGTAAATTGTTAGATAAATAAAGTGTTCAGCACAGAAATCTGTCACCTTAAAAGCAAACACCAACTCAAGCAATATAGCCAGCACTTTCCCATAGTAGGACTTACTTCTGAGAAAACACACTTAGAAATATATAATGAATGAGTGCTAGCAGGACTTTTTTTCTCATAGAATGCCCAGAACGGAGTTCCGGCACCTTTTTTGGATGGAACCTTGTAGGGTAGGCAAGGCGGGTTGTATGACGTGTGTGAGTTCCAGCATCTTTTTTTTTTTTTTTTTTTTTTTAGGAAAAAAGCACTGAGTACTAGTGATCAGAACTGGTTTTCGAAAACAGTAATACCAATATAAGCTATATTAGTGTACATCATTATTCTAAACATCTTTTTATTTGTGTGTTGTTCATGTGTGCACATGTGTGTGTCCTTTCTGAGGTAATACCTTAGAAAAGGCTTTTATTTATGAACCTTTACATTCTCCCCCTTCCATGCCCCTTTAAAAGGCAGGATCCTTTTCAGGGAGATTTTAAAAAAAATCTTAATATTGCCCTCAAGAAAAGCAGAAGAACTGAATTACACAGAACATGAACATTAACACTTCAAAGAACTTCAGCAACATGGTTATGTGTTTTAACTAAAGAGAGTTTGAAGCAGAAAGCAGAAATATTTTTAACGATTATAATTACATGTAGCTATCAATAAATGATAGTTGTTGCTGTCTTTCAGCATGAATAGCCCCTCTGAGATTGAGTACTTGTTACAAAGCCTATTTAATCAGTATAAAATTACTTAATCTTTATTAGGTGATTATTTATTCATTGACATTTTAAATTGTTCCATCTCTATTTCATCAGTGACAGATATTTTATCCTTTTCATGCCTAAACTTCATTCTGTTTGTTCTAATTTATTCTTTACCTCTTTTCTCCTCTGATCTCCTCCTCTCCTCTCCTCTCCTCTCCATTCTTGTTCCTCCCTCTGCTTTTATTTTTCCTGAACTATCTACTATTACTCCTTTTTTGCATTAGTTTTACACCTTCTCTTTTTGACTCAGACACTCTGTTTAATTTCTTTCACACATTTCTTCCTCTTCTTTTATCCACTAATTTTAAGTAAATAAATGTCTCATCTTCAAAATTATGTGTGAGATTACTCTACCATGCAATGAGATGACATGTCCCTTCTGGCAATGGCAAATCACACTGAAGATTTATTAATGTTAGATAATTCTACATTAAAGAGGATAACAAAACATGATTTAAAATGGTTATGTTACTTGAAGATACAGCTGATGAGAAACACTTCTATTCCTGCACTGTTATTAATCATGTTACTTTCAAATTGCTATATCAGTAATAGTTGTACTATTAATTGCACAGATAAAAAGCACAACCAGGCAAGGCTTGGTTAAATACATAAACTGATGTCCTTGGTTTTCCCTCTTAGTAAACAGGCATATTTAAGTGTAGAAATTTGAAACTATAGAGGACAGAGCAAGATAAATTTTGTTGCCATCTTGATCTCTCCAAATTGATCTCTTGATCTCTTAAATTAGCAAGAAAGATCTTTGTAATTATTTAATTTCAAAAATAATTCCAAAATAATTGTGTACTGTTGATAAAATAAAATTGAAGTCAGAAAATTCATTGCAATAAATTCAACAATGATTCTATTAAATTGATGCAATTTTCATATTGTCATCATCATCATCAATTATAATTCATGTACAAAATAACATACTTTTAATGCTTTTTAAATTCTATGCACTTGTATTTTATTTTACTTTCTTTAAGTAGTATAAAGCATAAGGAGCAGCTATAGAAGAACAGTAGCTGTACTTTTAAGATACACAACTGTGGACAATCAATCTTTCCCACCTATTTTAAAAGAGAGCAATGTTATTTGTGTGCACTCTTGACATTTAATGTGATACATATTTTCTGATTGTCAGTACATTGTACATACCTCCTGACTGATGAGATACAGTAGGCAACATAGGCTGGCTGGAAGGTAATCTCTAGTTTAGAGATTTTAGCTTGCATAGTATTGGTGAATATACTAGGAATAAAATTGGAATTTGGTTGAATTTATAGAATACTACAAAATGTGCCAAAATATATGGCTAGAGTATTCTTACTACTAGCAATAATGCATGTAATAATAGATATGCATGAATAAAGGTGACATAATAGCTTTGTTTATTTTACCCAAAATGTTACATGAAAGACTCAATTGACCAAAACCATATTAGATGGTGGTCATTATAAAAAATGCTGCAAAATAAAAGCATTAGATATTCCATGTTTTGTATATAGAGAAAAAAAATAGATGAAAGAATTGTTCAGAAAGCAAAGAATTTTTGGAGAGCAGAGGCAGAACGATTTCCTTAGAAACAAAAAAAAATCTAGAAATTAGCTGAACAAGAGGACTATTTTTGAAAGGAATCAAAAATAAAACCAATAATGTTATTGGTATGAAAGTTCTGTGAGTGAATGCTGAAAGAAATATCTGAGATTGGGGATTATAGTAATATGTCAAAGAATGACTTTGAAATTAATACAACAAATATTAGCGCCCAAGGGGAAAAATAGTGAAAATGAAGTTATAATTTCTGCAAGAAGATTTTAAAATGGTGTATTCAAAAATCTAAAACAGCATGTTCTTCTATTAAGATGCATTGAATGTGTATGTATCCATGTGTACATGTGTACATGTGTACATGTGTAAATGAGTGTGTTTTAGCAAAGAGGGAATTATCTAAAATTCAAGGCAAAGAGGGAATTATCTAAAATTCAAGGCAGCGTGAAGTCTATAACGATGGCGTCACCACGGGAGGAACCTTTCCTTACTGATTCTGGATAAGCATCCTCTGAGTTAGTGTGATTAGAGATTCTGGTTCACAACATGTGATGGAAACTGTACCTTCAACGACTGTTAAATAAATTAATTCTAAATGTCATCATTTAAATTCATCTCCTAATTTTGCAAGCTTGACAAAGTACAATTAATGCATTTATTTGAAAAAGAAACATATCAGATGAAATTCTATCTGATAAGATACAGATGTTATCAAAAATGGATTTACTGACAGGCAAAGAGAATTATTTAGATAAGGATGTTTCACTGAAACTACCAAAAAAAAAAGAAAGAAAGAAAGAAAGAAAGAAAGAAAGAAAGAAAGAAAGAAAGAAAAGAAAACTAGCTTAAGTTGTAAAATGTAAAAGGGAAATAAAAATGACAAACCAAGAAAATAATGTGGATAACTTTTTCTTACTTAATTTATTTAGGAAGAGGCTTGTTAAATGCTTGAAAAATTCTGTGTGATAAAACAAAGAAGACACGAAGGAAAATAAATTCCTACAACAGCATTTGAATCAATTAAATATTTATTTATTAGATTTATTTGCTGCCTATCTCATTTCAAAGCAACTCTGGCTAATTATTTTAAAAGATTGATATTGAATTAACTAAAGCTTATGACTGTTAGAAGTAAAGCACAGGAGTATAATGCTGGATTATTTGATCAAAGTTAAAATAAGCTATGTTATTACTTCTGTCAATTTTTTATGAACTTTCTGTCAATACTAAGACTGAAAATATTATGTTTTATGGATTTGTCTATAGAGAATGGAATATAGGACGAATAGATAATTGTTTATAACCTTAAAGGAGATGAAGAGTTATTAGATTTTACTATTACAATAAAAATCCTTTACAAAAATTACACACACATGTGTGTGCACATGTGCGTGTGCACATACATGTATATAAATTACATATTTTAAAAATAAACTGAAGCATTTTTTTAAAAAAATATAAGATTCAAAAGATGGCGTAGCTTTGCCCTTCCAATTTTTAATATTTATTATTGTAAAAGCTGTTTCTCATAGGTAATGAAATGGATAAAATTCCCAAATAGCAGAATGTCAACAACAGAGGTGACAGCTTAGCTAATGGGCTTCACCAAAATTTATGGTGAAAGGATACAAACAAAGACAAAAAAAATTAAAGTAAATGGTAGAAGTTACAGCTTGATAAAAACATGGAACTCCAAAAAAGTAATAATAAGACTAGCGATTTTGCTTTTAATTTCAACTGCAAATGGCTTTTATTTTGGAAATAATTATTCTATGAATTATGAATGCAGAGTTGATGCATCCCAACTCTAGACACAGATTAAAGACATAGTAAGAATTACCTGATGAAAACCAAAATGTAGCATGACTGTTGTATAAATAATAAAAATAAGAAATGATATCAAGAAAAAGGAAGGTATTAAGACAAATGGCAGAAATTCAAAACCATACATAGAACCAAGACTATGTATTAAAATGGATATATACATTCCTATTAAAAATTGACATAGAACAAGTTCATTAATAATTGAAACAATAGATAAATCATGTATTGAAATATGCTGGAGGTGCAGGGATACAAAAAAAAACATTTTATCATATATAGTGATCATGTAAGAAAACCTCTAAATTAATGGAATAATATATAAGATCATTAAAAATATTTGAAAAGCAAAGCTTGGATTTAAATCCATGTTTTTTCTATTAACTGTTCCAGAACCAATAAATTAATAAACCACAGTCTATTAAGATATATAATAATAATAATAATAATAATAATAATAATAATAATAATAATAATAATAATAATAATAATAATAATAATAATAATGTTGGAAGGCACCTTGGAGGTCATCTAGTCCAGCCCCCTACTCAGGCAGGAAACCCTATACCATTTCGGACAAATGGCTGTCTAGTCTCTTCTTAAAAACCTCCAGTGTTGGAGCATTCACCGCTTCTGGAGGCAGGTTGTTCCACTGGTTAATTGTTCTAACTGTCAGGAAGTTTCTCCTTAGTTCTAGGTTGCTTCTCTCCTTGCTTAGTTTCCACCCGTTGCTTCTTGTCCTGCCTTCAGGAGCCTTGGAAAATAGCTTGATACTGAGAGCCATGCATACAAATTTGGCCCAACATTAAAGAGACATGTTGTTGACAACATCTGAGTTTACAACAGTGGTAAAACCAAGTTTACCAAGTTTACAACAATGGTAAAACTAGCAATATATATCCTGAACAGAATTTGACTAAATTTAAGCAAGAATGACTCCCTTGTAGATGATCTGTCAGATAACAAGGCAAAATCTGACACTAAAAGTAAAGTTTTTAAAAAGGGAAATAACTGACATAAAGTCAATAATTTGAAGCAATTTCAAAGTTTATAAATATTTTGATGCAATCACGAATCCTGTTCAATGGGAGGGAATTTAGAATTTAATATTGTTTTTACTTATTTTTTCCTATTTTTAAATATATATAGTGGTGATATCAACAATTTAGAGAGAATTTAATTACTTCTTAAGATGATATAATGAACCTGATTTGAGATATATAGTTAGTTAATCCATGAAAATAATGAATTTTCAATTTAAATAAAAAAGAAAGTGTGCCTTCAAGGGCTTTCCAGTTTATGGATTTATATGTCAGCCCAAGAACGTTAAATGTATAGGAAACCAGGGTAGCCTTGCCAGAACAAATATTCCTACCATCTGTACCTGATAATTGGAAGAATGATGCTATTGTTTCCCTATACAATGGAAAAGGCAGCAGAAATAAATGTAACAGCTGCAGAGGCATTAGCTGTTGGACCTGTTTAGGAAGGTGTTTGGCAGAATCGTGATTGAACATTTTACAAGAGGTGACAATGAACACACTTTGGCAGTGGAGTCCAGATTTATGTGCACACCAGAGTTTTGCTGTTTAGCATGTGGTTGAAAAATATATGAATATAAGGAGAATTTATTGAATGTTTGAATAGGCTTGAATAATGGAACATAATTTGGGATGGAACATAATTCAAGTGAATAGGCTTGAACTGTAGAACAATTTACACAGATTCAGAGTTCTATGTTGTTTAGTAAGTGCAGTAGGAATGGCATACAATAAAAAAATCTTTAAAATGAATAGAATGCTTAGCGGTTTGTTTAACCTAGACCAGAGTAAAGCAAGGATATGCATTACCCCCTGTTTTGTTTAACATGTTTGTGAGCAAATGTGTAAGGAATATTTGAGGTGACATTGGTGTTCTGTCATTTTGGAAGTTGTTGTGACTGTCTTTTTCTTTGAAGTTTTTGCTGCGTTGTTAGCTGAGAAACTAAAAGACCTCAAGTCAATGTCATACAGTATGTATTATGCAATAAAGAGTATGGATTAGAAAATAAATGCATAGATGTGGTAGTTGTGCTTGATAAAAAAAGATAGCTATCAAAATAGAACACACAAGTTACTTTCCTTTAAGCTCTCACAGCAAAAAGATATGAATGTTATGTTATATAATATCACAATGTACACAATTCTTATATTTTTATAAAATGTATATCCTGTATAGTGTTTTAAATTACATTGACTACTAGGAGAAACTGGTCTTGTCCAGGCTCTCTTCAAATGTGACTAGCCAGTTGCCATCTTACAGGGTTCAAAACTTCTACAAGAAACTGAACTGACAGACCTTTTGGCTTTAGAAACTACATACAGCTTTAGGAGCTATCTAGTTTTGATATTCAGCAGTTGAAGGAAGGGAAATCTAGAAGCTATCTATAATCTCTAAAAGCTGCCACAATACAGAGATACAGATGCTACTCACATGGATCAATAAGGATTATTCTTATTATTAAAATTATTTGCTGCCCATCTGGTGGTTTAGGGTGATTCTGAGTGGTTTATAGTGTGATAAAATATACAGATATCAAAACAAGTATAAATATAAAAAGAGATTAATATTACAAAAACATTTAAACAAACTGGAAAAACAAAACATGAGTTTGTAGCGGGGCAGTTGAAGTGCCTTGTCTGTTACTGCACCAACCACCTCCAGCCAACAGCTTCTCTTCAGGACATCATGTCAACTTGCATAGCCAAGTTTTATGACTTTTCCTAAAAGCGAAAAAAGAAAGGGGGTGGATCTCACCTCCTGTTGCAAGATGTTCTAATGTGGCATGTGTGTGGCAAAAGAAAGTCTTCTCCAGGATCCCACCAGCCAAACTTCCTTGGCTGATGGAGTCTGCAGGAGTCTTCTTCTGCCAGTACAAGTAGGACAGGCCAATTTCATTGGGAAAAAATGATTTGAAACCACTCATGTGGTACCACCAAGCAAACAGTGCAATTGAGAAAAGAGAGTAACTGATTGTTGACCTCATGTAAAGGTAAAGCAAAAAGATGAATCTTATACCCTGGTAGAATGTTTACAAAATAAATTTTACAATGTCCTAATGCTGGTGGGAAAGGAATTGGTAATTTTCTAAATTTGGTAAAGCAACATCTTTTCATATTTTCCTGAATTTTGGGTCATAGCCAGCAAAGTGCACCAGCAATAGTTAATCAATAAGTGACTGGGATATAAATAGAAAAATCTTTAACATTATGTGAGAATGGAAGATTTTTTTTCTGCAGCTGGATACCTGCTAGAATTGTATTCTGGCACATGGAACCAGAAGCAATTCATCAAGCTCAAAACAACAGAAACCTCTGAAGTCCAGCAACTAGAGTTAAGAACAATAACATTCAACTGCCACATTTAACACAGTAACCAAGCAGGTAAATGAAGGGTAGAGTTGTCATGGAAAAGAAAATGTGATGGATGCTGCTGGCAAAGCATAAAAAACAAGCTCTACAATATCTATTGAAAAACATCCCTTAGTCTGGACCTTCTATCTATTTAATTGTCTTACCTAAGCCAAATTTGCTCTTGGACAAGGCAGCCATGAACAGGTGGCATGTAAATGAGTATGAAGAGTGAAAGTATGTTTGATTTTTTTCCCCAAAACATCAAAATCAATAAAGCTGAATCTCAGTATCCTATATTGCTTATTACATAAGATTAGGCTATCTCAATGGAAACTGACAGCTGTTCACCAATATTAGCAATGGTTGAAAGTCTGAAGAAGCATAGTGAATATTGATGTAAATTAGATGTTATTATATTTCCTTTCCTTTTTCTTATCTTCTGCGTTTAATTCCCTTTTTTCAATACTCCTTACCCTTCATCTGTATAATGTTGCATACCTGAAAATGTATGGATATATACATATATGCATTTCTGAAACAAGATAAAATATTAATTAGAGCTGGGAGATTTTATCAGATTTGTAAATAGAAAAATTCTCCAAGACTCTCTTCTCCTAGGTGAGAATTTCTAGAGCAAATTTTCTTTTACCAAATTGAATGAAATTTGATAGGAATAAATGTAGGATAGTTTTTCTACCTGGCACTAATTTCTACAGTAATTTGGTATTTACTAGGATCCTAATGTTTCTAAAAAGCCTAATTTTCACTTCCATCTTGAAGCAATCCACTTTATTTGGTTTAAATGGATTGCACGCATAGAGGCTTGAGATGCTTACTACTTATAAACTATAAGTTTATTCAATGGGAATTAAGTGCAAAAGTGAATTTGATGGATATTCTATTCTATTCTATTCTATTCTATTCTATTCTATTCTATTCTATTCTATTCTGACACAGACAATAGGTGTTCTATATTTTTATTTGTTTATTTATAAAAATTTATTGGCCACCGATCTTACCATAGAGTAAATCTGGGCAGCTTACAATCATAAAAATATATCTATAAATGTACAATTAAAACATAATTATAATCAACATTAAAACTGAAGGATATAAAACTGAAGGACATCATTAAGTTTATAATTTAAATATATGTTTTATACATTCATTCATTCTTAAATATAGTATCATTTTTTAAAATATCAATAGTAGAAGATATGACAAATAATTAAATTCTTTTCAGAAAAAGAAGGATAAAACTATATATATATATATATATATATGTGTGTGTGTGTGTGTGTGTGTGTGTGTGTGTGTGTGTGTTAATAATATCGTTAAAAACACAATTCCTGGGTATAATCATATTGGAAAAAACAAACAAACATGAGCACCAGGAAAAATTTAAACTAGAAAAGTTTAATAAAATACCCAAGCTTTCGTCAGAAAACTACCGACATCATCAGGGCTTAATACCAGTCAATGGGAGTGTCCTTTATAGAGCTGGTCAATGTTTGCACTCGGCTCCTGGATCTCGTCACCGGTCCTAGTTGATTGGGCTGTGTTTTAAGTGTATCCTTAGCACTGATCAATGCTGTCATTCTGCTGTTTGTTCTTTTTCTTCTACTCCCCTTTCCTGTACGTGTATTACGTGGTGAGGAGATAGATAGTAATACACATACAGGAAAGGTGAGTAGAAGAAAAAGTACAAACAGCAGAATGACAGCATTGATCAGTGCTAAGGATACACTTAAAACACAGCCCAATCAACTAGGACCAGTGACGAGATCCAGGAGCCGAGTGCAAGCATTGACCAGCTCTATAAAGGACACTCCCATTGACTGGCGTTAAGCCCTGATGATGTCGGTAGTTTTCCGATGAAAGCTTGGCATTTTATTAAACTTTTCTAGTTTAAATTTTTCCTGGTGTTCATGTTTGTTTGTTTTTTGCATATATATATTCACGTAGTGGGTTTATTTCCATACTTTAAAATATTGATCAGGTAATATATTCACTTGAAAACATTTTGATTCTTTTTCCCAGTATTCCCTGTTAAAGTTATTTCCTAATTTTACTTTAATACATTTAGTTACCTTTAAATAACATACTCAGATCTTTGCTTCAGGTTGACTGTATAGTTAATCAATGTTCTACTTAATGAAACAGTTTAATTTGAGAATCCAACAAAAATAGATTTATTGTTCACCAAGGTTGTTAAAGAAGTCTCTACTGTATTCACCAACGATTTAATATTATTCTCAAATAAACTTCATTGCTTTACTCCCTGCTGAGCATTTACTAAATAACTCTGAACATAGTGACTGACACAAAGATCCAGACAAGAATAATAAATTTAAAAAACATCTATTTTTCTGAAATGCTGAAAGGTTTTAGTAAAAGCTATGGTTATGGTATTTCTAAACATTAAATTTCTATTTGATTTAAGAACAATTGAGTCTGTCAGCTTGCATACTTATATGGTTTTATATACAGGTAAAAAATGTATATGACCCTAAACTGAGATATTTCTTGAAGTTCACTACATTAGATAACAGAGAGATTAGATACTTTGTTCACGGGTACCAACCCATCAACATGAACCATATTTCTAGGATTGTAAAAGTATTTTGCAATGGACCAAATAATTTGCAAATATGCAAGCCACAGCAACATGTATCTGAATCACAGTTGAACATAAAAGTGAGAATTATGCCTATAGGATATTATTGTAAAGATAAATAGTACAGCTTTATGGTGGCATCATTGATATTTATTAAGAAGTCGGTGTGATTTTTTGGGGGGGAAATTTGTCCAGCCAAAATTATCAATCTTTCTATAAGGTTTGTCTATAGTTCCAAAAATATGGCACAGTAAAAGTAAAAAAAAACAAAAACTTGCTCCCTAATACAAATTACAGTCGCTCAATAAGCAAAGTTATTAGCATGTTATCTCAAGAAAATAGCACATATAGCAGGGCATATTGCATATACATGGCAATATAATAGAACAAAGAAGAAGTTGTTTAAATAGTTGATTATATTTTGTTTGCAAACAATGACACTTACCTTTAATGCATGTTTTGGACAATAATTATTGAATATTCCTGGTACTTTCAAGATACCAAATTAAATAGAATCATATAGGAAGTACTTTTATTTTTTTTGTCAGTGTATTCAGGACAGCTATTACGTTTACTTCCAAAGTTAGTCTATCAGTCTGATGAATAATAGATAGCTCTATATACAAGGGAAGAATATCATGAACAAACCACATGTTTTTCTAAGGATTCATATTGATATAGAAATATATCTGTGGAAAAAACACTGTATCACAGAGGAAGGGAAATCCCTTTATGTCATGGGATGTGGATGAAAAACATAATATCTGCAAAGGACCTGTGAGACAAAGTGATAAAGTGTGTATCATGATCAAAAACTGTGACTTATGTACTTATAGTAGGTGTTAGGACACAAGTAAATCAGTGTGTTGTATTTGTACTAATGGGCAAGATCAATCGCTGGAAAAAGTGACCTTCTCTCTGGAGCTTTAATTATTTCAGAGAGAAAAATCTTTGCACCCTATTCTTGTTCCACTAAGCAAACCCATCACACACAAACACAAACACTCAAACAAAAAGAGGGAGGGAGGGAGGGAGGGAAAGAGAGACTTTAGAAAAGATCCTTGAGTGCTGCCCTCTTGTACAGATAAAATTCTGTTGTACAATGCCTGACCCATCCCTTCCTTTTCGCCTATTCGTAGGGCAGAGAGGTTGCTTAAATAGCCATCTCTCCCTTAGCTGTTTTTCTCTGAAGTGCAGCAATTCCCTAAAAATTGCTAACTGTACATAAACAAACTTATTGAACAGGTCCTACCTCCCTGCAGTGAGAAGTAGCCATAAAGACGTCCAGGGCTAATAGAGTGAATTTGTTTATGACAAAAGACTGGTAACTACATCCCACAACTCTGAATCACATTGTCACTACCCTGAGACAGCTTTCATTTGGTATGTCAGTGATGATGCTACATGGACCAGGATTAACTCCAGTTGCTCATGCCTTGATCACCGCTTGATTGGATTACTGCAATGCACTATAAATTGGCTTTCCTTTGGAAACAATCTAAAGCTATAGTTGGTGCAAAATGTGTCAGCAAGATTGTTGTTGTACTTGTACTATAGTTGCTGCTTTGACTGTCAGTAGATTTCTGTGCCCAATTCAGAGTGCTGGTTGTTACCTTTAAAGCCTTACATGGCATACCAACAGGCACTGCTTTTTTGTAAGAAAAAAGGTGCTAGAACTCACATCTTATTAATGTTTTATTTAAAAAATTACATATTCAGTTCTTAAAATAAATTTAATTTATTGTATTTAAGGCAAATGTTCATAGTAAAGTTTACACTAAAAATTAAAAAAAGATTTTCAATTCACCAATGATTTTTTAAAATAAAGAAATTATTTACCTTTCACACGTAGTCAATCACTGTACACACACCCACACACATCAGTTGTGTAATGAAACATAACGGTTGCTGCCCGCAGTAAGCACTCAGTGTGTGACCACATGATCAATCACAAGCCGAGCAGTGCCACAAGTCGAGCAGCGCCATCACAACCAGCGCGGACGAAGTATGCATGCATCAGACTTGACACACAAGCAGCCCACATGTACCATTTTAATGATTTTGCTGCCGACCTGCTACGCTTGACAGGGTGATTCAAGTCCATGTGGACCAAACATCAAATTTTCAAAAGTTACTTTTAAAACTTGGAATATCTGTCAAAAAAAGGTGCCGGAACTTTGTTCCAGTGCATTCTATGACAAAAAAGCATCACCAACAGGATACATCAAATACTGTAATGCCTTGCCAAAATTAAATCTGACTTTTTGGTCTGGTCACCAAGATAGGATTGCTGAAAGTTTTCTCCTGTTGTATTAAGCCTGCCATTTTATGGAATATTCTTTCTAGACAAATATGTGCAACCTGCACCTATCTGCAATTCCTTAAGCAAGTTAAAGCAGTATTATTCTATCCTTCAGACCCAACTAATTGTCTGTAGGAATTTATCTCTCTCTTGTGATTAATTTTTGGTTTTCGTGTTGATTTATATGCTTGATCACACTGTCAGCCAGTTGTTTTGACTGGATTTGGCATTTTTGTCCACCCTTAATATATGTTATACCATGTCTGTTAAGACTGGCACAAGTTACACATACTGTAAAATAACAAATTCAATAAATCCAATAAAGCTTTTTGCTGAATGAAGCCTCCACATATATTTCCAGCTATATATGCCAGAGGAGAGGAATGAAGGCAAGGCAATAAGTCAGCTTTGTTGCTTTGTTGGTAGGAGCAAATTGCTTCATGAAGCAGTTTCAAAGGGAGGGTTTCATGCCATTCATTAGTAAATCAAAACAGGCCTTCTAATTTTTTCGCAGCCCTATAGAGTTAGCAAAAACAATGGTAGTGTAGAAGCCCCTTTAATTCAATAAAAAAATTACAAATGGTCTTTTCCTAAGGACTTATTTAGATTAGGAAATATGGCAGTTCAGAAGCTGAAAACTCAAAATACTGGCTCCCCCCCCCTTTATCCTATTGTGATGTTTAATCAGTTTCAGGAAATGCTGGGTATTAAAAGGAGGAATCATAAAAAGTTAGGAGTGTAGAATAGAGCCACTAATAGATTAATGACAAGAATTTATGCATAATATTGAAGAGCTCAACATAGTTTTTAAATAGGGACTATTTCTTTGGAAATATTTCATACTAATGAAATGGAAATTCTGGCTCATTCCATATAGAATCTGATATTTTCATCTGAGAGTCATCATCGTTGGCTTTCTGAGGTTTGTCTCTCTGAAGATTTTCTAGTTCTATCAACTACTTAGAAATTTGACTTAATTAAACAGATTCCCATTTAAACATACACAATGAATTTGCCATATACTGGTTTGATTTATAAGTAATTTACAGATACAAGTAGCATTAATATAACTCATATTTACATTATGTAACATAGTGTACCCAGAGAGGTAAGTGAACCAACATCAGTTTAAAAATCAAAGCTTTTGTTAAAACAACACACATTTTATGTGCAGGCCAAGCCAAGATTCTAAAAACATGACAAGATTTGACATTGCATAATAATGAAGGGAAAACTTTGTGGGTAGATTGCACTGTGATGAAACATGATAGAATCAAGGGAAAGAGAGAGAGAAGAAGAAGTGAAGACTAAGGCCTAAAATCTGAGCAAGCATACTAATTTCTGTATAAGAAAGCTTGATTTGAATGATAATCACAACTGTCCACTTTGCTAACATGTAACAAGTGCTTTCTGAAATTAATTCTTTTGTTAAGCAGAAAATACAGATTATAGCTGCAAAGAGGGGGAAAAAAATCTCACTTGAGATAAAGAACATGTCTTATTCAAAGCACTTGTGAAGAGAAAAGAGGAATGAACTAGAAATGAAGTGAACATATTAACTAATAGAATGTACGTTTTCTCAACTAAGCTTGCTTGATGGTTAAAGAACTATATTATGCAATATGAACATAATCAAACAACAAGTTTGACATACTATACATAAATCACCAAGAAGGCAAACAATAGTTGAACAATGCACGCCAGCCTTAATTTTGTTGTTATAAGGATTACAAATGAAGTCCCACATTTGTGTTTGTTACTTAATAATTACAAAATCAAGTGATTACCTGCATGGATAAAATGGCTATCATACTGTAAGCAGACTGCTTATATATTTTTTTCAATTAATATTGTCTTCCAAAATTTGCTAATGGACTTTTTCTTAATGTAGCTGTGCATGCATGTAGTTATGGAAATGTGGCAATGAAAATATAATCTAAATTCATAAAAATATGAATTCAAAATATCTACTAAAGCAGTGTAAAATTTTGAAGGGGTGATTTGATTTGAAAGTAATTTGACCAAATTATCTTTGAATCAAAACTTCCTATCAAGTTTCTGAAACAATTCAGGAAGTTGAATCAAATTAAAAACCTTCAAATCACTTTAGAGAAATTCAGAGAGAATTAAAAGATCCAGTTAACATTTAGGTCTATTATAGTTTTTGTTGTGTTCTTTTGTATTCCCCCCCTTAATCCCCTATGCGCATCCTGATCACCCATTAAGGGTGATTGCCCTTCTCCATCTGCATACAGTTTCATGCCCATTGCTGGTTGGCTAACTCGCAACGGGGTCTTACCAGCCAATGGAATTGTGTGATTACGAGCCAGGGGAATCCCATAAAAGAGGGCTCCCCTGGCCCAGATGCCAGTCCGGATTTACTTTATGCCTTGCCAATAAACCGAGAGCTGACTGTTACTCGACTCGTATCTTACTGCCTGCGCAATCTAACACTGGCGACGAAGGTGGGATACTGTAAGACTGCACGACAAGGGTAACCTCGTGGCAAGCAACCTACTTCAAAGCAGGAGCTCCTCCACACAGCCTTCCGAAGCAAGAAACTATCCGCGACTCCAAGATGGCTACCACCTCGAAATTCTCATCTTCCCTACCGGCATTCAACCCAGAAACAAACGACTGGGCCGCATACGTGGGAAGATTCGAGCTACACCTGGCCGGGAATGGGCAACAAGGCATTCCCGGGGATCAGAAGAAGGCCTTATTCCTTGCGAACTGCGGAGATGAGGTCTACCACGTGGCCCGCTCCTTGGTTGCTCCAGCCAGCATCGAGGACACTCCTTGGGCAGATATCCAACGTCTGCTGGCTGGTCAGTACGGGATCTCCGAAGGGTTCCTAGTCGCAAGGAACCGCTTCTACAACCGACGACAACGGGCGGGCGAACCCATCAGAAAGTACCTCGGAGAGCTCTGATCGATCGCAGCCCGTTGTGAGTTTGTCGCCCTGGAAAATATGCTGCGGGATCGACTCGTCATGGGGATGAGGGACGAGCACGTGAAGAAGCAACTCATCGTGCGTCGAAGTCTCACCCTCAGCGAAACCCTAGACGAGGCCCTCGCCGCAGAAGAGTCCGAATCCACGGCCACCGAGATGAGACAGGGGGACATCCATCGCACCCATTGCGAGCCAACCCCCGATCCGGAGGCCACCGAATCGGACGAGGCCGGCGAGGAAGAGACCGTCCATCGCACCTTTACCAGCCGGAAGCAGCGAGCATGCCAAGACGAGCGGGACGACCTCGAGTGTCCAGGGTGTTGGGGGAACCACACACGAGCAAACTGTCGGTTCCTAGACATCACGTGCAGCTGCTGCCTGAGGCGAGGACACATCGCAAAAGCATGCCGAGCCTCGCGCCCAAATTCCAGGAAACAGCGTTCGCCCCCACGGAGGCACACGTCTCCACCACAACGATCCCCACCGCGCCGCTCACCACCACGCCGCTCACCGCCCCATAAACCACGTGAGAACAAATGGAAGGGGTCAGCCCGACCCGAAGGGAGGCGCGACCAGAGAAGGGGGTACGACGACGACCAGGACGAGCGTAAAGTGCATCACATGGTTGTCAGCCACACCAACTCGACTGGCGCGGAAAAGTTTTTCGCAACGGTCATGATCGGGAGGCAACCATGTAAGATGGAGGTGGATACGGGATCCATCTGTTCCATCATGTCGTGGGCCAAGCTCAAAAGACTGCTGCCGGAGCTGTCCCACACCGCCCNACTATTCATCAAGGACGATAGCAAGAACTTTGAGGGGAGGGGTGTTGTGTTCTTTTGTATTCCCCCCCTTAATCCCCTATGCGCATCCTGATCACCCATTAAGGGTGATTGCCCTTCTCCATCTGCATACAGTTTCATGCCCGTTGCTGGTTGGCTAACTCGCAACGGGGTCTTACCAGCCAATGGAATTGTGTGATTATGAGCCAGGGGAATCCCATAAAAGAGGGCTCCCCTGGCCCAGATGCCAGTCCGGATTTACTTTATGCCTTGCCAATAAACCGAGAGCTGACTGTCACTCGTACTGCCTGCGCGATCTAACAGTTTTATAAAGTTGCAGATTTTCTTCCAAATATACAAGGGCAATCTGGAAATAAACCTCTGGTTATCAATGACAGGCACTCGCAGATACAGAACTTTTATTATACACATTAGAAAACTACATTACTTTACTTTTCAATATAATCACCATTCACATTGAGGCACTTGTCATAATGTCTTACAAGATTTGAAATTCCTTAGTAGTAGTTGCTCTGTGCCAAATCTGGGCTATGGGGGTGTGTGATCAAAAACATCCCAATGGAACTGCTTCAGAAGTTATTGGGTGTGTCTAGTGGAATGCAGGCGAGCATTATCATGAACCAACATCACACCAGAAGTTTTGTATGGATGGCTTGTCTCAGTTTTCATAACATTTCACAGTAGACTTCTGAATTGATGATCGACCCAAACTCCATGAACTTCACTAGCAGTACTCCTTTGGCATCGTCACATTTGGCGAGGTTTTCTATAGCACCATTTCCAGTGTGGTGTTGCTTCATAAAATATATGAAGAATGGTTGCAGTATTTGGATTTGGTTAGTCTAGAGAAAAGAAAAGGTATACTACTGCGGGCAAGAATCCCTCAGAAGAAATGGAGTAGCCTTCATAGTCAATAAAAGAGTAGGAAAAGCAATACTGGGATATAATCCCCAAAATGACAGAATGATCTCAGTGCAAATCCAAGGCAAACCATTCAATATCACAGTAGTCCAAATCTATGCACCCACCACTGGTGCTGAAGAGGGTGAAATTGACCGGTTCTATGAAGCCCTACAGCACCTTATAGAATCAACACCCAAAAATGATGTCCTTATCATCATGGGGCATTGGAATGCTAAAGTAGGAAGTCAAAAGATAAACGGAATAACAGGCAAGTTTGGCCTTGGAGTACAAAATGAAGCAGGGCACAGGCTGATAGAATTTTGTCAAGAGAATACGATGGTCATAGCAAACACTCTTTTCCAACAACCCAAGAGACGGTTCTACACATGGACATCACCAAACGGTCAACACAGAAATCAGATTGACTATGTGCTCTGCAGCCAAAGAGGGAGAAGCTCTATACAGTCAGTAAAAACAAGACCAGGAGCTGACTGTGGCTCAGATCTTGAGCTTCTCATTGCAAAATTTAGGCTTAAATTGAAGAAAGTAGGGAAAAACACTAGGCCACTGAGGTATGAACTAAATCATATCCCTGATGAATATACAGTAGAGGTGACAAATAGATTTAAGGAATTAGATCTGATAGACAGAGTGCCTGAAGAACTATGGACGGAGGTTTGCAACATTGTACAAGAGGTAGCAACTAAAACCATCCCAAAGAAAAAGAAATGCAAGAAAGCAAAATGGCTGTCTGAGGAAGCTTTGCAAATAGCTGAGGAAAGAAGGGAAGCGAAAGGCAAGGGAGAAAGAGAAGGATACACCCAATTGAATGCAGAATTCCAGAGAATAGCTAGAAGAGATAAGAATGTCATCTTAAATGAACAGTGCAAAGAAATAGAAGAGAACAATAGAATAGGGAGAACCAGAGATCTCTTCAAGAAAATTGGAGATATGAAGGGAACGTTTCATGCAAAGATATGCATAATAAAGGACCAAAATGGCAGGGCAGAAGCAGAAGAGATTAAGAAGAGGTGGCAAAATTACACAGAAGAACTATACAAGAACGAGCTTAGTGTCCCTGATAACGATGGGGTGGTCACTGACCTCGAGCCAGACATCCTAGATTAGAATGTGAAGTGAAATGGGCCTTAGGAAAGCTGAGCAACAACAAAGCTAGTGGAGGTGACAGTATTCCAGCTGAGCTATTCAAAATCTTAAAAGACGCAGTAAAGGTGCTACACTCAATTTGCCAGCAAATTTGGAAAACTCAACAGTGGCCACAGGATTGGAAAAGGTCAGTTTACATTCCAATTCCAAACAAAAGGCAATGCCAAAGAATGTTCAAACTATCGCACCATTGCACTCATTTCATATGCAAGTAAAGTTATGCTTAAAATCCTACAAGGTAGACTCCAGCAGTATGTGGACCGAGAACTACCAGAAGTACAGGCAGGATTTCGAAGAGGCAGAGGAACTAGAGATCAAATTGCCAACATACGCTGGATCATGGAGAAAGCTAGGGAGTTACAGAAAAACATCTACTTCTGCTTCATTGACTATGCTAAAGCCTCTGATTGTGTGGATCACAACAAATTGTGGCAAGTTCTTAAAGAGATGGGAATACCAGACCATCTTATTTGTCTCTGGAGAAACCTATATGTGGGTCAAGAAGCAACAGTGAGAACTAGACACGGAACCACTGATTAGTTCAAAATTGGGAAAGGAGTCCGGCAAGGCTGTATTCTGTCACCCTGCCTATTTAACTTATATGCAGAGCACATCATGAGAAAAGCGGGGCTAGATGAATCAAAAGTTGGAATGAAGATTGCTGGGAGAAATATCAACAACCTAAGATATGCAGATGATACCACTCTAATGGCAGAAAGTGAAGAGGAACTAAAGAGCCTCTTGATGTGGATGAAGAAGGAGAATGCAAAAGTTGGCTTGAAACTCAACATTAAGAAAACCAAGATCATGGCATCCAGCCCTCTCAGTTCCTGGCAAATAGATGGGGATGAAATGGAGGTAGTGACAGATTTTATCTTCCTGGGCTCCACGTTCACCACAGATGGGGACTGCAGCCAAGAAATTAAAAGATGCTTGCTCCTAGGGAGGAAAACTATGGCAAATCTAGACAGCATACTAAAAAACAGAGACATCACCCTGCCAACAAAAGTAAGGCTGAGCGCAAAAGAATTGAGGTCTTTGAACTATGGTGCTGGAGCAGACTCCTGCGAGTCCCCTGGACTGCAAGGCTTTCAAACCGGTCAGTCCTAGAGAAGATCAACCCTGATTGATCTTTAGAAGGCCAGATCCTGAAGTTGAAACTCAAGTACTTTGGCCACCTAATGAGAAGGAAGGACTCACTGGAGAAGAGCCTAATGCTGGGAAAGATTGAGGGCAATAGAAAAAGGGGACGACAGAGAATGAGGTGGCTGGATGGAGTCACTGAAGCAGTAGGCGTGAGCTTAAATGGACTCCAGAAGATAGTAAGGGACAGGAAGACTTGGAGGAACGTTGTCCATGGAGTCACGATGGGTCGGACATGACTTCACAACTAACAACAACAACAATAACAACAAGAGAAAAGAAGGACTAAGGACATGATAGCAGTATTCCAGTATTTGAGAGGTTGCCACAAAGAGGAAGGGTTCAACTTATTTACCAAAGCACTTGTAGGCAGGACAAGAAACAGTGGATGGAAACTAATCAAGGAGAGAAACAACCTGGAACTACGGAAAAACTTCTTAACAGTAAGGACAATTAACCAGTGGAACAGCTTGCCATCAGAAGTTGTAGGTGCTTCATCACTGGAGGTTTTTAAGAAGAGATTGGACAGTCACTTGTCTGGAATGGTATAGGGTCTCCTACTTAAGTAGCAGGTTGGACTAGAAGACCTCCAAGATCCCTTCCAGTTCTATTCTGATTGATTCCCTAAGTGCAAAACAAAGATGGCCCACAAACTATTTTTAAATTATGAAATACATGGATAACCAAGAAGCCAAACAATAGCTAAAAATCCATCCCAGGCTTATTGTTATTTTAAACATTACAAGTGAAGTTCCAAATTTGTGTTTGTCATTTAGTATAGATTTACATCATATGTTTAGGAGTTTAGGCTTATAGAGAAATACATTGGCTGTAATGGGGTGGTTTGGAATTGTACTACAGGGAGGTAACAGATTTGAGTCTCCTCATCGGTGTGTTGATTTCATTATTAAGAATATTCTGACTTTCTAATCTGCAGTTGTAAGCTTTTTATATTTACAGCTAAGGTACCATTATACTGAGATTTGAGATAGAATAGAGTTGGAAGGGACCTTGGAGGTCTTCTAGTCCAGCCCCCTGCTCAAGCAGGAGAATCTATACCATCTCAGACAAGTGACTGTCTAGTCTCTTCTTAAAAATCTTCAGTGATGGAGCACCCACAATTTCTGGAGGCAAGGTGTTCCACTGGTTAATTGTCAGGAATTCTCCTTAATTCCAGGTTCCTTCTCTCTTTGATCAGTTTCCAACCATTGTTTCTCATTCTTCCCTCTGGTGCTTTGGTGAATAATGTGACCCCCTCTTCTTTGTGGCAGCCCCTCAAATACTGGAATACTGCTATCATGTCTCCCTATTTCTTCTTTTCTTTAGACTAGCCAAACCCCAGTCCTGCAGCCATTCTTTATATGTTTTAGTCTCCAGGCATTTGATCATCTTAGTTGCTCTTCTCTGAATTTTTTCCAAACTCTCAACCTCTTTTTTGTGATATGGTCACCAAAATTGGCTGCAGTATTCCAGGTATGGTCTTACTAGGGTTTTATAAAGTGGTACTAATACTTTGCATGATCTTGATTCTATGCCTCTGTTTATACAACCCAAGTTTGCATTAGCTTTTTTGGCTGCTGCTGCACACTCCTGGCTCATAGTCAAGTGATCATCCATTAGGACTCCAAGATCCCTCTCACAGTTACTGTTTTTGAGCCAGTACCTTTGATTTTTTCTGCCTAAATGTAAAACTTTGCTTTTCTCCACATTGAAACTCATTTTGTTGGATAGGGACCGTTGTTCAAATTTGTCAAGATCTTTTTGGATCCTGACCTTGTCTTCTGGGGTGTTGGCTACTCCAGTCAGTTTGGTGTCATCTGCAAATCTGATGAGTTCTCCTTCAATTCCCTCATCTAAGTCATTGATGAAGATATTGAATAGTACTGGGCCTAACACTGAACCTTGTGATACCCCGCTGCTTAATTCTCTCCATGTGGATGTGTGCTATTGAGGACTATTCATTGAGTTTGGTTTGCCAGCCAACTACAAATCCATCTGGTGGTGATGTTATCTATTCCACCTTTTTCTAGCTTACCAAGGAGTGGATTGTGGTCTACTTTATCAAATGCCTTACTGAAATCTAAGTATACTACATCCACAGCATTTCTAGTTTAGTCACTTTATCGAAGAATGAAATAAGATTGGTTTGGCATTATCTGTTTTTAATTATAAATTTGTTTGCTTCTAGTTGTTTGCAGATCTGATTTTTGATTATCTTTTCTAGGATCTTCCTACTTATTGATGTTAAACTGATTGGTCTGTAATTTCCTGGGTCTGTTTTTTCCCCTTTTTTGAAGATGGGAACCACATCTGCCCTTTTCCAATCCTCAGGTACTTCCCCAGTGTTCCAGGATTTATGAAAGATGTGGTATAATGGTTCTGAGATAACATCTGCCGGCTCCTTCAGAACTCTGGGATGTAATCTGTCCCAGGTCCCGGTGATTTATACTTGTCAAGGTCAGATAGATGTTGTCTTACCATTTTCTTGCTTATTTTAATTTTTGTTTTTAGTTTGTCTTTTGCAGTGGGCTATAGTTTCTTTTTGTTGAAGACTGATGCAAAGTATGAATTAAGCAGTTCTGCTTTCTCCCTGTTGCCTGTTCTTTCCTTGCCATCTTCTCTCTTTAGAGGACCTACAATTTCCTTGACTTTTTTCTTGTTGTTAATGTGTTGGAAGAAACATTTTTTAATTACCCTTGATGTCTGTTGCAAGTCTTTGTTTGTTCTGAGCTTTTGCTTTCCTGACTTCATCTTCGCAGTTTCTGGCTATCTGCTGATAATCAGCCTTAGTTATGTGCCCCTCTTTCCATTTTTTTTGTATTTCTCCTTTTTGTCTTTCAGTTTGTCAGAGAGATCTTTGTACAGCCATGCTGGTTTCTTCTTGAATTTCTTGTTTTTCAGTTGTATTGTGCTGGTATGGGCTTTTATGATCACATTTTTCAGAGTTTCCCACATTTTGGGGGTTATTTTTCCCTTTAGGATTTTCATCCATAGGACCTTTCCTAGGTTCTCTCTGAGTTTGTTAAAGTCAGCTCTTTTGAAGTTTAAGACACTGGTTGGATTGTTTTCTGTTGCTAGTGTTTGCATTATATTAAATTCCAGTATGACGTGGTCACTTTCACCCAAGGTTCCAGCAAGTTCAATTCCCTCTATCACTTCTTCTCTATTAGTAAGGATTAAGTCCAGTATATGCTAAGGAACAGATCATTTAGAATTAAAAGATCCATAACAATTCCTTGTAGGAATTCAATAATGAATCTGATTTTTAATTCAATCTTGTTCTCATTTTTCATTTCAAGTAATTAGCAATTGAAATAAACATTTTGATCTCTTTGAAGAATACCAGGATGATTAAAAATGTAAAGTTAAAAAGAGGGAGGGAAGAAAGTGGATAGAAAATAACAAGAAATCTGCAATGATCCATTAGCTACAGAGGACTGCCATTCCACCTGATTATCCCATGGTAAAGCATCTCTCTCACTCACTCATATATACAACCAGACGCAGAAACAGATGGAAAGAGAGGAACGATCAACTCTCTTGATATTATGTTTTGATAAATGACTAATACGACAGCTCCAGCTATCTATCAAAACCTGCTACATCACTCAGATCCAAAAGCAACCTAGATTAGGTGTTTCTGAGAACAAAATATATTTGATGGAAATGATGCTAAGAAAATCCAATAAAACTTTCCTTAACTTGTTCTGTGTTAAATCTATGAGGACAGTATGAGACCTCAGCTACATCACTAAAATATATAAAGAACCTTCATCACAACAAATATAAACAAATTTAGTGACTCTCCTCATCCTCTAAGGTTACAAATGATTATCTCCCCATCCCATTTCCCATCCTTAATCTATAGAAAAATCCATAAAACATCATATTTTCAGACCTGGTGTCAGCTAAAATCCATAGAGTTGCCAGAAGTAACAACTTAATTTGTTTTAACCCTATCAAATAAACCAGCTATACATTCCTCCCTTTTACTTTTAGAATAGAATAACAGAGTTGGAAGGGACCTTGTAGGTCATCTAGTCCAACCCCCTGCCCAAGCAGGAGTCCCTATACTATTTCTGACAGTCTCTTCTTGAGAGCCTCCAGTGATGAAGCACCAACAACATCTGAAAGCAGTCTGTTCCATTGGTTGATTGTTCTCACTGTAAGGAAATTTCTCCTTATTTCCAGGTTGAATCTCTCCTTGATCAGTTTCCATCCATTATTCCTTGTCTGGTGTTTCAGGTGCTTTGGAAAATAGGTTGACCCCCTTCTTTCTGTGACAGTCCCTCAAATATTGGAACACTGCTGTCATGTCTCCCCTGGTCCTTAGCCAGCCCAATTCCTGTAACTGTTCTTCATATGTTTTAGTCTCCAGTCCCCTATCATCCTTGTTGCTCTTCTCTGCACTTTCTGCAGAGTCTCAACATCTTTTTTATAGTGTAGAGACCAAAATTGATTGCAGCAGTGCTTTTTTTCTAAAAAAAAAAAAAAAAAAAAAGGTGCGGGAACTCACACACATGTTATACAACCCGCCTTGCCTACCCTACAAGGTTCCATCCAAAAAAGGTGCCAGAACTCTGTTCTGGGTGTTCTATGAGAAAAAAAGCCCTGGATTGCAGTATTATAGGTGTGGTCTTACTAAGGCTTTATAGAATGGTATTAGTACCTCACATAATCTTGATATAATAATAATAATAATAATAATAATAATAATAATAATAATAATAATAATAATAATAATAATAATAATAATAATAATAATAATAATAATAATAAAGTTGGAAGGGAACTTGGAGGTCATCTAGTCCAACCCCCTGCTCAGGCAGGAAACCCTATACCATTTCAGACAAATGGCTGTCCAGTCTCTTCTTAAAAACTTCCAGTGTTGGAGCATTCACCACTTCTGGAGGCAGGTCGTTCCACTGGTTAATTGTTCTAACTGTCAGGAAGTTTCTCCTTAGTTCTAGGTTGCTTCTCTCCTTGATTAGTTTCCATCCATTGCTTCTTGTCCTGCCTTCAGGCACCTTGGAAAATAGCTTGACTCCCTCTTCTTTGTGGCAGCCCCTGAGATATTGGAATACTGCTATCATGTCTCCCCCTCGTCCTTCTCTTCATTAAACTAGAAATACCCAATTCCCGCAGCCTTTCCTTATATGCTTTAGCCTCCAGTCCCCTAATCATCTTTGTTGCTCTTCTCTGTACTCTTTCTAGAGTCTCAACATCTTTTTTACATCATGGTGACCAAAACTGGATGCAGTATTCCAAGTGTGGCCTTACCAAGGCATTGTAAAGTGGTATTAATACTTCACATGATCTTGATTCTATCCCTCTGTTAATGCAGCCCAGTACTGTGTTGGCCTTTTTGGCAGCTGCAGCACACTGCTGGCTCATATTTAAGTGATTGTCCACTAGGACTACGAGGTCCCTCTCACAGTTACTCTATTGAGCAAGGTACCCCCTATACTATACCTGTGCATTTGGTTTTTCTTGCCTAAATGTAGAACCTTACTTTTTTCACCATTGAATTTCATTTTGTTAGATAGCGCCCAGTGTTCAGGTCTGTCCAGATCCTCCTGTATCCTAAGCTTGTCTTCTGGAGTGTTGGCTATTCCTGCCAGCTTGGTGTCATCTGCAAATTTGATGATTTCCCCATCTATCCCCTCATCCAAATCGTTGATGAAGATGTTGAAGAGCACTGGGCCCAGAACAGAGCCCTGGGGCACCCCACTACACACTTCCCTCCATGTAGATGCAGTTCCATTGAGGACCACACACTGAGTATGGCCGGTCAGCCATCTACGGATCCATCTGGTGGTGATGCTGTCTAACCCACATTTTTCTATCTTATCAAGTAGTAGGTTGTGATCTACTTTATCAAATGCCTTACTGAAGTCCAAGTAAATTATATCCACAGCATTCCTCTGATCCACTAATTTTGTCTCTTGGTTAAATAATGCAATAAGATTTGTCTGGTGTGCAAACCATCTCTTTTGTACATTTTTTCATTAAAACAGCTACAGACATCGTGACTAATATATCAAAACCCTTCCCCTTTACACCACTCCTTTAGCCACATATTGAATTGTGCTAAATGTTGGCCTTTTCCATTTTGCTCCTTATATACTGGTAAAACTTCTGAAAAAGTAAGACTATAGCCTGTTCTGCCCCAAGCTCTGGAAATCGTTCTGCACAGAGCTGCCCCAAGCTCTGCACAGAGCTGCCCCAAGCTCTGGAAATCGTTCTGCACAGAGATTACATCTTTTTGGGACAGATTGTTAGTGCTAAGATGTACAATAACTTCCACATCACAGTCCTTGCTGGCATTCTTGATTATTTTAGAAATACGCTTCTTGTCCCTACTGGCAGTAGCACCTGGAAGACATCTGACCTCTTTTGAAACCTCTGTGTCCTTTCCTAAATTTACATCCTTTATAATTGAATCACCTACCAGAAGGTGGCTTCTCTTTTTGGATGCCTTTTTGTTCTTGCATGACTGATGTGTAATACCTGATTCACACTTCTCCCTGTCAAAAACAAATTTTTCATCTCTGTTAATGCAATTTAGGATTGCATTTTAACAGTCCTAGTCTTTAGTTCATTTAAAAGTATCATAGGATTTGATTTCCCTCCATGTATTTTTTGTCCCATTACAGAGAATTCCTCAGGATTTTAACAATCTCATTTCCTCTGTAAATCCAGTAGGAAAAAACTAACCATGTGACTCTCTTGGGTTGTCATTTTTATTTCCCTTTTAAATTTTAAAACAATCATTTTTTGTAGATCCTATGATCTATCATTTTTCAAGTCATTCTCTTGGACTATCAGTTGTAAATCCATTTTCAACAGTAACTTTGTCAGTTAAAATTTGTTCTAAAATGTATATGTGTCATTTTTTTCAATAAACCTTTTGGACATAGTCTGTCTATACAAATAGACATCATTACTGACTTTATTGATGTTGTGGCTAATAATTTTTGGTTCTGTTCTTAAAAGTCTTGTTTAATATTTTCATTGTTATACTCTTTTGCATTTTATAGGCTTATGTTTTTCCTCTACCTAAAATCTTCAGTACTTCTAGTAAACATTTTTAAATCATGAAATTACTTCTCTTTGATGTAACTAGGTAAATCAAAAATAAGATCTCTTTTCCACAAGAAGGGATCTGTTTTTGCTTTACATCATTCACATATAATTAATTTTAAAGTCTTATTGTAAAAGTTTCAATATTCCAACTTTATATGCATTCTTAGTCCACTTATAACTTTCTAAGATCTTATTTAGCTTTTTGCTGTCTATTTTAGACTCTTTAAGTTTTTAAATTTCGAAATATTTTTTTCAGATTTGAAGATCAAATCAACTGATGAAGACTTTTCAAAATTATCAAGGCCTTTAATAGTTTTAGAATTTTTAATAGGCAATTTCTGAAAGTGATTTTAAGTGAAAGTGATTATCATAAACAACATGATTAAGCCCTTTGTTTCCTAGTGCTCAAAATCACAGAAAATTATTATACTGTATTCTCCTCACAAGGAACAGCCATCTTGGGCATATATGGGTGAACTCCAATCCTCCCCTATCTGGAAAGGTTTAAAGAAAAAATCTCCCTCCTTTCTTTATTTTTGCTGTGGCTGTCAGCTTCATATTTCACAGAGTTATTTTCAATTCAATCAATCAATCAATCAGAATAGAGCTGGAAGGGATCTTCTAGTCCAGGCATGTCAAATTTGTGACATCACGTGACATCATGCAACATAGCATGACTTTTCCCCTGTTGCCGGCAATGGGGTGGGTGCGGTTTCAGTATGGTGCATCCGGCCCGTGGGCCAGAAGTTTGACATGCCTATTCTAGTCCAAGCCCCTGCTCAAACAGGAAACCCTATGCCATTTCAGACAAGTGGCTGTCTAGTCTCTTCTTAATTATTCTTAATTCAACATACTTCCCCCAGAAATCTCAGACAGGGAGGGGTTCAAAAAACTAAGCATGCATACAGAATGAAATACACATCAAAAAGAATGCAATGATTCTGGCAAATTGACTAACATGTTCATGGCCGCAAGATACTTAGAAGGCAAAAGAAAGTTTAATGTAAAATTGAGTAGAGTCTTATCAGTATCAGGCAGCAGAAGGTACGAATCTACTAATTTAATCTAAACTTATAATTTGAAATAACTGATTAAGATCACAAAGCTGACCTTGTTAACTTGTAATTAGCACTCTTTAGGATGCTCTGTGCTGCAGAACAAGCAGCTCAGGAATGAATCACTTGCTTAGGCAATTAGGCCCTAACATCTGGAGGTTGGGAAATGAGTGGGGCAGGAAAAAAAATGGGCTAGGCACAGGACAACATATATTAATTGACTGTAATGTCAAACATGTGACTGAGAGATAGATTCTTTGGATGTTGTAAGTGCAGGCATTGGTTGCAAAATTACTTTTTCATTACTGTTGTAACTATGAATGATTGCTGTCCAAGGCAGTTTCTAAATGAGGACTCCCTCACAAGCTTCATTTGGGAAACATTTCAAACATTCCTTTTTGCAAGAACGGTGCAGAAGCTTGAATTTTACTTATAAATGAGGTGGAAATCTAGGATATGGTATATTCATTTGTGCTAAGATTAACTAGTACTATGATTAAATGTTTGGTATACTGAAATAATCTATAGAGAATTTATTATATGATACAACAGTCCAATGACTACTTCTAAGATGACTAAATGGCTTCATGTATAAAAACACTCAGATTTCTATTCAAAATCCCATACAATCAAACTAATCAGTTTCACAATGTTGTTATGAGGATTTAAAAGCAACAACAAAGATGGAAGAGCAATGTATATTACTTTGAACTCCTGCAGAGAATTGGATCAATCAATATACCCTAATTTGATAAAACTGCATTGGTTAACAATATAATTGAAATACAAATTGAACATTCAAGGAGACAAAGAATAATACAACATTTTTAAGTGAACATTTTATGCTTTGATGCATTTAACTCATATTCCCAATGAGTATAGGTGCCATCCATATCATCAGAAGGAAGTCCTATTAATTTCAGTAGGACTTACTTCCAAGTCAGTATACCTTACCATTTTGCAGAGTGATCTTATGTAAATTTACTCTGAAAAAAATATGTAGGGTTCAAAGATGTTTTTGCACATAAAGTATATTAGGGCATGGAATTCTATAGAAACTACCAGTCAAAGCTTTTAGTCAATGCAAACCACATGTATATTGCACTATTTGCTTTCACTGCAGAAAGGTTTTGACAGCATTTCTTATAAAACTTTTCATCTAAGGGCAGCTATATGATGTGCTTTACATGAAAACACCTAGAATATCTTCACAGTTGGGAATTACAGTCTAATATATGTTGGGCTGCACTCCCCCCCCCCTAATTTATGGGGAGATTTCAACGGGAGGGCTTGAAATTTTAATCCCCATTTTTTGTTGAAAAAAATGTTTTTTCCCTTCAGATTGAGGTTTAAAACTACAATGTACCACTGCAATTTAATTAAATAGTAGCTTTGCCTTTTGCATTATAACATCCTAGAGAAAACAAAAAAGAAAGAATTGTTCAAAATGTCCTGACATGCAGGAACGAGCTAGAAGTAGCCAAATAAATTATGACCCTAAACAGGGTTGCAAATTCCATTTTGTGCAGGTAATGGGAGCATGAAATAAAAAGTAATACATTTATTGGAAAGTCACAATGTGCACCCTTTTTTAAAAAAGAGGTTCAAGCATCCACGGTGTTGGACATTACTGCTGTAGGAAAAAAGTATCTTTCCTGTGCTGCATAGGTGTGTAGAAATGATGTATCTGTTGGGCCAGAGGGAATGATTCAGTCTCCTGGCTAAACCTCTAATTTCTCCTTGACTGAAGCATTTTCCTGAAAATGGAAAGGAAAAGTCACCTTTGATTAATCTGAATAAAGTTACCTGAATTTCACTAAATGATTTATACCTCAGTGAGTATGAGATTGTTTAAAAAAAATGGTCAAATTAACCAACTAGGTATCCGCCACACAAATCTTTGCTTTTCACCAAAAAGTATGGTTTCAGCTATGAAATATTCCCCCACTTTCCAATAAAGGTAATAACAACTAGTGAATGGGGCTTTTTTTTCTTTTGAAATTTTAAAGAGTATGAAACCCTGAATAGAGTCATTTATGAGTAAATAATATCTGTGTACAATAGGTAGCGGCACTTAACCAACCATGGCTCATTGTAAAAAAAAGCTAAGCAAGGTCAATCATGGTGGATACATGGATGGGAAATTACAAAACCATGAGATAAATTGAGAAGTGAAAAAACTTTCCTGAAATAAAGTTAGTGGCAGAAAGCTTATCTACTTTTGTCAATAAAACAGTAAGAATGAGTCCAATAAATCACCTTAGGAGTCATATTATCAATGACACTCTTGAGAATACAAAATACGAATAACTATTAATTATGAAAAAAATAAACAATACCTAAGAAAGAGAGGCAAGCTTCAAACTAGGGTGTTGACATGAATTTGTGATGTTCCACTGTTCGCTTTTTTACTTAGCACCTAGCTTTCTGCTCAAGCAAGTATTGATGTTGTAGTAATCATTAAAATATAGAATATGAAATTAAAAACTAAAAAAAGAAGACCATCATTTGCAATGAATAAAAACATTAATTAGCCATTAAAATACAACTCCTGAGAAAATGTGATTCCTGGCTAAGAATAATATAGGAAGAAGACCCTCTTTCTTACTAAAAAGTTAAGATTTTGGCAGCAGGGGTATCATATCAGCCAAATTAGGATGTCATAGTTATGAATGCTAATACTGTTTTTATTATAAAGTTTACAGTAGTGGAATCTTTCAAATGTAAGGAGGTCCTCCCTCCTTCCCTTTATCTTCATGAGAGAAGATCTTGCCTGAGATAATTACTCAAATTATATTTCTGCTCTGGACTTGGATTTCTTTTCTCTGACCATTGCCTTGGTTTTTGACTCTTCCTCCTATTCTTCAGGGTTGTTCCTATTGTCCATTACGCATCTCCAGAAGGGTATCTCCTAAGATCTTGGCTAAATCAGATCAAAATATGCTTTAATTTCTCATTGCATATTACCATATTTTTACTTGATAATCAGTTGAATCTAGCAAAAAACTGCCCGCTCCTTCCAGATCATATTAAAATATATGATTGTGGAGGGTAAGGCTTAGTTGGCATAGGAGATGTCATACTGAAATAAGCAATCTAATCATGATTAGGGATTTTTTCCTACTTTATTTGTTGTTCCCTCTTCTCCTTCTGAAATTCAGTTAATTCCCCTTGTTTAATTCAGTTAATTAAACAGTAAGCCACAGATTACCAGAAATAAAGGAATATTCTCTTGAGCTAAGAATAAGCTCAAGAACTACTATTTTTTTTAAATAGGATAGAATGAAATGATTTTTTGGTCTATAAGGCACATTCAGATGTTGAGAATTAATTGGGTGTATTGTCATAAAATGGCTGCCCCATATTACCACTCTGGCAATCACAAAGTAACCATTTGAGGAAAGACAGAGTAATGAGTGTGATCCCTAGCACTCAGTCCAGTCCTCCAGAATCTCTACTATAATGGAATGAACATACATAGGCTACATTTTATATATTTACGTGTTAATGTATGAAATATGTCAATAGCTACATATGTATTATATGCTAATAGCTGCAAAAACTAATATGAAAAAACATCAGTGCATTTTAATATCATATGCAATGGCTGCAATATGGACTACTTGAAGTAAGCCTTTTATTACTTTTTTTTAAAACAACTGAATAGTATCAAAATGAACCAGTAGCATCTTCAGGAAGGGTCATCAAAATAGGAAGGATGACAGTCACAGTGTTCTGATCGAAGCTCCACACCTTTTGTGCATGTGTGGATATACAAAGGAATGAAACTTTAGTCACCATATTGTGACTGCCATGTTGCGTGTTTTGGCTCTCCCGGCAGATGCCGCTGCAACAAATGTAAAGAAAACAACTTTGAATAGTTTCAATCAGTGTATTCATTTAAATTGTTCATTTTAAAAAATCTATAATACAAATTAATGGCATATACGGGGATATAATAAATGTAACGGCATTGTTTTCATAGCCTTTTTTATGGCTGGCTCTTTGAAAATCCTCTGTGCAACTGGATTTGAAAGGATTGTTTGGGTTGCTTGCCTGGACTAATGCTGTTCTTTTTACCTATACCATGTTAACAACAATTGAACTATGCTGTAGGTAGAATAAATGTAAGTCATGTGATGTTCAAGTTCATACAAGTTCATTTTGGGGGTATCCCATGTAAAGTGGTTCCAGTGCAAAGGCACTTCAATTTTTTTCTTCATTTATGTTGGAAGAGATCACCTGATGTCAACTGAGCAACCAACCAACCTTTGCATTAAAAAGAAAGATGAATGCATCCCATGGATTAGGGACATAATAACGTTATGAAAAATGCTGCTGTTCAGAATCAGGAAAATTACAATGGCTAAACCACTCTAAGAACAGATTAATTGCTCTTTTGCAATGTGGCAGTATCCGTGTTTTATGTGTTTCGAAGCACATTCTGTAGAGCTGGGAGGAAGAAGGGCAGAGCCTAATCTGACAAATATGTTTTCCTTCTCCTAAACAAACTGCTCTCCAAGGGTATTTCATTAGTCATTCAATTACCACAATGAGAAAATTACTGTATAATAAAAGCTATTGCCATTTTTTTTCTCTTTTTGGTGCTATTTTTTAAAAATCTATGTTGCTTATAATAGGTCCTATTTGTCAACTCAATTGCTGAAATCAGCCCTATGGCTAATGTGCTTGGCTTTCTTTCTCTTTTTCTTTTCCCCCAAAATGAACAACTTGGGAAGTGAGGTGATTTAACAGGCCATTGTGAGTCTTTTAAAATCTGCCTTAAAAGACATTAGCAATATGATTAGCTGGGGAAAATACATGTTCATGATTCTGTTCTATGTATCTAATTGGGTATGTGTAATTATTAAGAATGTGCAAATAACATGCAATCTGATTTATTTCATTGAGCTAATGCATGAATAAATTCAAATCAAATTGCAAAACTAAGTTTTTAAATAAAAATTGCTGATTTGCTGAGAAAAATATGTATTTGCATATGTGCAAAATATATTGAATCATCAAATTAAGTAAAAGGCATTGATTTGGTTCCAAACATTAATCAGTTCAGTGATTCAATTGCAAGTACTGATTAGAATGAATTTCTTTCTAATCAAATATTTTAACTGAATCTTTGCATAGCAGTAGAAATTATTCTGTGAATTTAGTCTGGTCCAACAAGATGACTTATCTATCCCATGATAGACCCACAAGCAAAATATCTCCTTTTTCTCATCATAGTTAGCTTTCCCACTCCACTTATTTTAGCCACATTTCATTTTTCTTGTATCAAATAGAAAAGAGGTAAAGCTGACAAAATTTGATTTTGTCACATTGATGCTTTCCTTAAGCAGGGTTCAAATTTACCCAAAGAGTAAAGGCAGAAGAAATACTAGTGATTAAGAATTCCAGAAAAGAAATGGGAAAATCTTCTGATTGGAATATGTGTAAATTAAGCTCTTAAGCTCATCAAGTAGTCCCCACCCCACCTTCAAGTGTGGAAGTTACATGTGGGATGAACAATATGTGACTACAATATGTCAATATATCACACTATTGTTTATTAATTTCGCTTTGCTCACTAGAGTGGGTGGAAAATTGAATCAGGTTCTTGGATTGCATCTAACTTCTCCAGTCTAGAAGTTGAATCATTTAGTGCCCATTTATCAAGAAATGTTTATAAGACATTTTTTTTATCATACTTCTGTGGAAATGTATATGAAAATATTTGGAGATATTCTTAATTATTATTATTATAACTCTGCTCAAGGCAAAGTTCATCCTAATCACTAACATGAAGTAATGACACCATGTTGGGAAAGACTGATTCTAGAATTTGTTAAAGAAGAGATGAAATATCTTAATACTTTGTGCTGTCACATAACTAGGATAGTCAGTTTAAAAAAAGAAATGAGATCCCTGTAATTTCACCAATGGTACGATTGGACTTTCAATCCAGTCTGAATTAAGTTTGCTAAGAAAAATAAAAACTTTTTTTAGCCCTTTAACCTGCCAACAGTAATACCTAAACTCATTCATTCAATATCTAACCCCCTCCCCCCCTCCCCTGAAAGCGAAGTATGAAGAAGCAGGTGAAAGAAAATGAAAAAGTTTTCTTTTTCATTTTGTAATTTATACACTATTAATGTTGAAGATGAGGAAACAGGAAACAATCATTCATAGGAAAATGTTAAGATCCACTTTATGGTCTATAAAACTTCACATTACAGGTGAAGTTATTTATGTAAAAATTAGTTCAATTCAGTTAATCAAGACTTATATCCAAACAAACATGCATAGAATAGCTGTCTAAAAAGAGCAAATTTCTGCACCTCAGAATATTTTTATAAATGCTAAAATTAATATTTGAAAAGTTATACCATTAACTAAGATATTTTAATTTCCGTACGGCTGGTATTCCATAGCTTTTCAAAAAATAAATCTCAGCACTAAAAATATAAAAGAAATCCATCTGTTGATTATGTATGCATACTAATAAAAAAGTGCCTTTGAATTTATGGTTGTTTGCTGTGAGTTTGCTGGTCCCATCTACTCACATTCATATATGAAAGCACATAAACTTTCAGTTCCTGTGAATATTAGTAGAAACTCCTTGAGATTGATGCAGCAAGGGAAGCTACAGGTACTAGCATTAAATTGTGGCACTGGTCATAGAGATTATTCTGTAGCTCTCTGTTCCTCTTTCACTCTCTATCATATGAATGTTCAGACTGATCAACACCTTTTTGCTTGGAGAAAGTTTTAAATCTCTTTCCCACTCCTCCATGTTCTTTTCTGCTGTGTCCCTCACCCCGGTGTTTTATTTAGCTCTCTCGATGCTTTACTTTGCTTGCTCCTCTGGAAACTTATGGCAAACAAGTTAGGGAGTTTGTCATTTTTCCATTTCTAATGAAAATGAAAGAAATAATTCCATTCCTTAAATTCTGGGATGAAGCAAATGCACAGGGCAGCTCTAATGGATTAATCAGGATATTAATATTCTTTTTAATAAAATTGCAACCAAATGGAGGTCAAAAGATATCACAGCTGTACTAGTGAGTATAGAGCACAATGCACATTCATTTGGTTTTTATATCACCACTACCCAGTGGTGGGCTTCAAATATATAGACAACCGGTTCTCTGTGTGGATATTGCTTCTGGAAGTCCATTCTGGGCCTGGGCAACAAAAAATTAGCTACCAGTTCTGCCAAAGTGGTGTGAACTGGCTGAATCCCACCACTGCCACTACCCAGTATTTTTTGAGAGGTTAGCAGATGGCACTGCTATTTATAACACAAAACTCCCTTCTGCCTTTGCTTGGCCAGAACAACTGAGGATTTTCAAGCTTGACTCTCAACTGAATAAACCATTGGCTACTGCCCTATGGGCTCCAGGATTTGCAAACTACAATACTGACCACTTCCTTGCAGATTCTCCTGCAATATATTTGAGATTGTTCTGTCCTAGAAAAAGTGAATTGAGACTTTTTGTGCACTTGCAAAACTATTGCCTTGGGAATTCCTTGGCATTTATAAAATATAGTACATCTGCAATGATGTACCTCACCACCGCCACTCCAAGACATTTAAAACCCCATTAAGCATGGCTTAATGTATGTTCTATATGTCTCCGTTCTGAAAGCTTAAAGGAAGATGGATTTCATATACCATTCTGATAGTCTCTAAAGAGAATATGTAGAAGTGCCCAGTGTTCTAGTTTTGCATTCCAAGAACATCATGAATGTTAAGACACTCTGCATTCCTTTGGTGCAAAAGATTATCAGGCAATGATGGTAGCCTCTGAACCACCAGAGGTGTACATGAAGTGCATGTAGAAGTAGAAGAGTGGGGAAATAGGCTCCAAAAAGTATTCACAGCATGTTGCACAAAGGCTGGAAGTCTGTGACAGGCAGTAAGTTGAATTGCCCTGGGGCAAGAGATGTTCAGAGGCCATGAGGAAACTGTTGGACTACAAAAAGATCTCTAAAAAGGAAGCTCTCAAGAGGACAGGTAGAACAGTGCTTAGGAGGACATGTGAGAGCATGCAGAAAAAAGAAAGGAAGGTAACTAAACTGAATCTGTAAACACTTATTGGCACATACTTTCTTATATTCAAAGAAATATCATTTCTTGAAATATTTATGGTCCTAAGAAAAGCTGAATTTGTTATCAGATAAGAAGAATGAGAGGAAATGGAATCAGAGGGATCTAATGACAATCGTCCTGGAATGGGTAATTCCTTTAGCATTGGAGCCAATGATTCTATTGTAGCTGAGATGGATCCGGCTAGCCTGCACCCAGTGATAGACTCTAATATGCTGAATTTCAGCTACTAAGCAGAGGCTGTGGTCAAGATCCAACAGCAGAGGACTTTGCTCCACAGGTCTGGTAGACGGGAAAAAAAGCAGGCCAGCAGAAAAGCAGATGCTAGTGAGCAACATGCCTCCTTTTGTGAAGGCTTGGCATTGCTGATTTACTAGCTTCTGTTCCTGGGAGAAAAAACTGAGAATAACTATTCAAGTCACAGCTGTGTGGTTGCTTGCTTTGTTGTGTTTAGTACTCTGGATTCCACATCATCATTCCCTCTGTTTTTCTTTGGTTAATTGCTTGATTCCTGGTCTTGACTCAGGCTAAGTCTATTGACTATGTTTACAGTTGCCATCCTATGATATTGATAAAGAGGATTATTCTTTTCTTTCAAATGACCATTCTTCCTGACCTTCTATATTATTGGACTGTGATCAATTTATTAGGGGAAAAAAAGAAGAAATGTCTTCATATGCCCATGTATTTTGCTATCTGGCTTTAAATTTGTAGAAGGTAAGCTGTTCTTTTAGTGGGTATATAGCAAAAAAATAGAAATTATTGTTAAAGCAACAAGTGTAGTGTTGTAAGTCTAGAGGAGATTTGGGAATAAGTGGGACTGCTAGGTTTCATTCATGTTAGAATCATATATCATTCATTCATTCATTCATTCATTCATTCATTCATTCATTCATTCAATGCTCTGTGAAAGTAATAGATGGTGATACTAGTCAAGAATTATGCTCCATTGTGTAGAGGACACACAGCATCCACCTAGAAGGACAAGGAAGATTAACAATGCATCTGGTCTGTCATGGAAACTCAGAAGCAGAGCACAGACCACTTAATTTCTTGTCTCTGGTGACCATTACTGCCATATTTGATTTTGGCCTCAGTATTTGGTCACCATAGTAACTGTGCAGAAGAAGGAAATAAACTGCATCAATGCAGTCATACTCATCACAATTAACCATCCAGAAAGCAGAACATGGGACATTCAGACCATGTGCTTCATGTTGAATGGGAAAACAGGCTACTATGCTTGGGTAATAGTGGATGCCATGAATAGGTGTACCTTATTAACAATATGATTTTATCATGACGGTACAGAATGAAAAATAGCAGCTAATCAAATCCTGCATAACTTGTTTGAATTGACAAAAAGGCTTTGCATAGAACTTCAAATGCAAATGCCAATGAAGATATGATGACACAGAAAATAATGGCAAGAGATGAGTGACTGGGAATTAGTTGCAATGCAGGCTTGTTGTACAGATGTTGTTCATTAATTTAGTTGGTAAAGAATTGCTCTAAGATCATAGCAAAGTAAGAATGATAAATCCTATTGGGATTGGCATTCAACAGGAAAATTGGGATGAAATGCAGTACCACTGTTTAGAGGACATATTGTACCACATCTCTCATTGCACATGCTCATCATTCCTAGAGTAACAAAAGGTTCTTGATGCTAACTACAGTAAGCTTGCTGGGGTTAGTCTATGCAACATCTAGTGGCAAAGTTGTATTTTATCAATGCATCTTGACAGCACATGGACTTAATTTTACATGCAGTTCTTGGATGCCTTTCTGTTATCATTCCTTTTATCTCTAAAGATTGTGTTAAGTTCAAGGAAATATGGTTCCCACACTATGTGTGAGCAGTATATAGCTATCATATTCTGATTTATGCACCATAACAACAGTAGTAACAACAGTATGATGACAGAAGAAACTTTTACTGAGCTCTTATATAAGGCATAGATGATTACATAGTCCTTTTCACCGATGTTAAAGTGACAAAGTGGAAGAGGACTAGGATTTTAATTTTCATAGTAAGCAGCAGCAAATTAGTTGTGGATTCCTGAATTACGTCAAAGAGAGTATACAGTCTCATTTCATCAGTATTGTTAAAACATTCAGTGACAAAATTATCATTGGTTTTCTTTTTGTGTCTAGAACAATTAAGGGAACAAACCAACTTCTCCTCTTCCTCAGTATTATTATTGATCCTAATCTTTATTATGATTTACAATGTTAAAAAACCTTTCAACTATGAGTCTGTCACAGTTCATTTTCTGAGAAGAAATTATACTGTTGAGCCAATCTTCTAACCTGCTAATAGCTATATTCCATGCTTTCCAATGTCTGAAGACAGAAGACATTTTTATTAACTCATTGTCTGAGAACTACATTAAAATAATTAAATTAAATCAGTGCATCCAAAATCAAGATGTAATGCCCCTGAATTGGTAAATGGCATTCTTAAACATATTATAAATTATGTCATTCATTATTATAATTGTGCTATTCATTATAATTACTTGACTCTGCTATGGACGTATAAAATGGGTTAGAATTCCTTCTGTCAAGGCATAATTGTTTATAGTTGACCTCTGGCTTCTTAATAAACACACTTTGCCTGTCAATATGAATAGAGACTTAAAGCAAAGATTTTAGAAGCTAGTAATTTTTAAAGCATTACTTTTGTCTCATGGATCACTTGACTATACATATTATTGTTGTAATTAACACAGGACAGGTTGGTCCCTGTTCAATCTCATGCAATTTATGAATTAAAGGACATAAAACTGCTTTTACATTAGACTTGGGAATTTTAAATTTGATTTTATTTGAGAAGAGATTTGAGCTGCGCTTGTATTTTCAGTTAACTATACAGAAGAAACCAAAGATATGAATGGTTAAAAGAGTGACAGAAATATAGCCCTTTATTGAATTGTTGAGTTTTACAATTCTAGCAATAGATTATAACATGAAAAAGACAACTTTTTCCCTTCTTCTACAACTTTTTCATATATACCTAGATGTTCTGTAGTAAAAATGTAGTTGTGTATTGTTTAATGAAATTCTGGACAACATGTTGTCAACATGATCATGTGCTTATATATCCACAAATGTGTTTAGTTGGTTAGGTTTCTATAAAAGACTATCTAAATAAATATATGAAGATGTCAAATGGAAAGAGCTGTGTTCCTATACATATCCTTATTGCAAAGAGCATAGAAAGAGCTTCTAACATACAGACATAGCAAATCAAGGATATAGAAAAGCAGAAGTTATCCACACCCCCGTCATTTTTTAAAATTAAGAACACAAATACAGTTTGCATATGATATCAATCATATTATTTACTATTGTGGTAAAATATCTTTTATTTGCAAATACAGATCTGGGGAGGAGAAAGATTAGCCCTTTACCTTATATTTATTTGGGTGAGGTCACCTTTGACTACAGATTAAATGAAGACCACCACAATTTCAATGGGGTCTAAAGAAAGAAAAACCTACTTTGAAGACACACCACATATTAACTTGATAAGTAATTTGATATGACATATATATAAGCAAAAAAAGAAAAAGAAACATCTATATTGTAATAACAAAGTCTCAAAACCAACTAAATATTTGTGATTAAAAGAGAAACTTTTTTAAATATTTAAACAAATAATTGTAATAATAAAAACCATGTTCTACTGTGAGAATTATTTACTTATGGCATTTTAAAAAATAAGCAAGCCAGTTAAATCTATGGTTGTTTATTTATTGCTTCAAATCTGTACAACAAACTACAGATATTAAAATAGTCCTCCTAATTTGCATATGCATCACATGACAGATTCAAGAAGAATGCCACTTCTGCCACCTGAATGTTAATACAGATCACGGAGCTAAACTGAAGGTTAAAGCTATTTTGAAATTATGCTATATTTCCCCCAGCAGATTTAATCATTTAGTTTAATTGTACACTTTTGTCTCTCACTTGCACAAATAATTTTTATCATATATTGCCTCTGCCATTTATTTTTTCTCCCTTTCTTAAAGGCCTATGAAATACCTGGAATCAGGATGTTAAATACATAGTTCAGCATGAAAACTCATGATTCATGAGTGGCTATAGAAATGAAAACAGTAGAAAAATATACAGATAATGTGACACTAAAATTATATAGGGATATTGTATTCTCACAAAGAAAAAATGAAGCAAAAGACAAAAAATTATAGGAGCTAAAGTAACCTCCAAAACAACCAGTTAAGACATCAGGGATTATAAAATTTAAGTTAAGAATTATGTAAAATTACACCTGCTCTGCTCTGAAAAAAAGTGGGTTTGACTAGGTGTAATTTGATTTACAAATAGCAACAAGAGCAAACAATTTATCTGACAACATCCTTTACAACAATTATACCTACGGTGGCGAACCTATGCATGCGTGTCACAGGTGGCATGCAGAGCCCTCTCTGTGGGCACGTGCACCGTTGCCCCAGTTCTAGGCCTTCAGCTGGGTTTTATAAAACCTTTTCAGTTTAGGCCTCCGCCGCCGTGTGCAAAAAGAAAAGGTTCAATCAATCAATCAATTTCAACTTTTCACGGGAAAAAAAAAGATCTCGCAAAGTTGGAATTGATTGATTGAATTTTTTAGTCCCACGCAGCCTGCCATTACCACCCATTGGGCCATGCCCACCCAATTGGCCACACCCACCCAATGGGGCACGCCCACCCGGCACCCGACAGTACATAAGTGAGTTTTGGGTTGCAGTTTGGGCACTCGGTCTCTAAAACTGAATTATACCATCAAACAAGTTAATTATAGGCTATGTGACATGTCTGTGAGATAAATCCACAATTGATTTGAGACTGGTATTCAAATGGTTCCTCATCAACCTTAATTAAAGTGAAGTTATCAATGCTACAATGTCCACCTTGTGGATCTCATATCCTTCAACATTTAAATTAATGATTTGGACAAAGAAGTGGAAGAAATGCTTATCAGATTTGCACATGGCACAAAATTGGCTTGGATAGCTAATATTCTAGAAGACATGAACAAACTTCAAAATGATACTAATAGATTCAGGAAGGAGTGTAATGAAAACACATTTTAAAAGGTAAATGCAGTGGTTTCTACATAAGGAAAGAAATTAAGTGTATCATCTAGGATAGATAAAATCTAATTTAGGAATGATATGTATGAAAATATATTGGAACTGTGGTTGTTCACAGTCTAATATATTTATTTAACAAGAGAATACTTTTGTCAATTTAAGAATAGTCTCAAAATCACAGTAAGTACAAGTAGTCCCTGAGATACAAGCCTAATAGAGCCTGCCCATTAGGCTCGTAATCGTCAAATGAATCAGACTTAATATTACAACATTTTAAAATAAAATTCATTAATTGAATCAAATGGGTCGTTAAATGAACAAAGATTTGACTTACTATTTATTCCGATGGCTGCCTGAACTGAGAGACTTTTCCTGCCCTGCTGCAGGCTGTTTCCAACCGCCAAACAGCTGTTTCCGGTTTCAGTAACTACAGTACTGTAATGTGCCTCCCAAGCAGGCAGCAGGCTTTAAAAAAAAAGTTACCAGGCAGTTCAAGCTTCTTCAGAGGGGGGTGGGGAACTCTATGATTACAGCTGCCACTAAAGTAATTGGCTTTAGCGTCTCCAGGCAGGCATGCAGAGGGAGATGGGGATGGAGTTTACAGAACTATTGGCTTGCAATAGTAACTGAGATGGAAGGGATCTTGAGGTTATCTAGTCTAACCCACTGCTCTCACAAGAGAGTACAGTACTGTACTGTATTTCTGATAAATGCCTATCCAGTCTCTTCTTAAAAGCCTCTAGTGAGGGAACATAATGTGTTTGTCAGTACCATGGAAAAATATTACACAAAAAATATTTGGTTGGTTGAATTTTAGGAAAATTTTCAACAATGGCTATAGCAGCAATTTAACGGTTAAACTAATTGCCAAGGAAAGTGGTGAATTCCTTTTCACTGGACAGATGTCTGCCAATTTAGTTTTCTGCATTAAATAGGGGGTTACACTCAGGGGTCAAAGGACATCTGCTGATTCTTTGGTTTGGTCATAAAACTATGCCCTTGATATAGGTGACTCTTCATTCTTGAAAGCATATTGATGGAGCAATGGAATAAAAATATTGTCAATGACTTTATTTGGAATGGCAGCATATAGAATCAATCAATCAACTTAACTTTCATTTCCCTTTGTGCTAATTTTATTATATCATTATATTACAACTTGTTACATATCGCTTATGAAACCTCTTAGATTCAGTGTTGAAAATCACAATCAGTCAAGAAGATGCAGATTCATAAATACAGAAAGAGACCTGCATCTCAAAAAGTAAATTTTAAGAAGCTCAGCATAAAATTGTATCACTCTGTGTGCTTTTTCTTACATTATGATGTGAAGGCCAGGTTGATATTTCAGGATTTCTCCAAAAGAAAAGGAAAGAAAAGACCATGAGAGAAATGTACAAAAAGCAGATACTGTATCTGCAAAACGTCATGACAAAGCATTCTCTCTTCATACTCAACAATGGTCTGACACATTTCCAATTGGAAAAGTCTTACATCTCTCAGACAGGACTATAGAACTTTTGTTGCATTTCTCCTTGTCAGAATTATATACTGGAAAAAAGCATTCCATGAGAGAGCTATTGTCTCAATCAATCATTCCTCTGTAATTCTCTTCCCCAAAACATGTACTTTAATCATAGTATAAAATACGTACATAACCAGAGGGTGTTGTGAGAGTAAAATACAATGTGGTTATAAATGTGAATTTAGAAATAACGTTTTTCTTTCTTTCTTAGCTATGAGCGATATCTAGCATAATATTCTATCATTTTTATCTGTGTCCAAACGTTTTTGTTTGTTGCATTAACAGGATAAAAATGGATATTTTAAAAAAAATAAATCAGGACTATTTTTCATATTTAATTAATGGTTATTTGCCTATGTAAAGAAAAATGCATATTGGGGATTTAAGAATTGTTTTCTTCCTTTCAATCATGTTTGATTCTCAGAAGTCTCTTCAGTTTTCTGAAGGTTTTTCAAAATGTTTTGTTATTGCCTCTTTTCTAGAGCTGAGAGAAAATGACTGGTTCAAAGTCACTCAGTTGACTTTGTGCCCCAAAGTGACACTAAAATTCAGTCTCCTGATTTCTAGCCTGATGCCTTAACCACTACACCATACTGACTCTCATTAAACAATATAAATAACAATAATTGAAATAAGCACTATAAATGGCAATGATTCCTGTTTAAGAGTAAGTTAAAGATATCTCAAAGGATTTACCAAATTCTAATCCCAGTGAATTAAGAAGGTGAAAGGAAAGTTGGTGGAAAGCTAATGAGAAGGCAGGTAGATGTGTAGATCTCAGATTATAGGATAGTTGTCGGGTCCTTTTTTATTTTTTAAATTTCTATATGGGATGTAGAAGCAAATGACTGAACATGTGTGGGAGTATGATATTTATACCTACTTCATGTTGAATATATTCTTTGCTTGTTTCAGTATTTATGTACCTTCCCAATGTATATAAATTCCAGTAACCCTAATTCACATAAAACCTACAATAACAAAAATGTTTGCTTGCCTTATGCGCCAAATATCCATAAAAAGAGAATTGTGAGCACTTTCTGAAAGATCAGAGGCAATTATACCTCTGATGACAGTGAAGAAACTCTATAAAAAGGCTTATACTCTCTTTATTTCTCCTGGGCAAAGAGAACCATCAGCACACCCTATCTGGATGTTAGGATCAGATAGGCCAAGTCAGATAGGCCAAATCATCTTTTAGGAAATCAGAAAGTCAACTTAATATACTATATATCATAACACCTGGGCCACAGCAACTGCCCCTTTATTTTACCCAATCATACAATAACGGGAGAAAAAGTCACAGAGAGGCAGTTAAGCTTTACACAGTACTCCACAATAAATGAAAGTTATTTTGATCTCCTACCATTCCCACTATTTTTGTGAACTCAAAGCAACATTGCAACTGAGAAAAAAAAGATTGATATCTATCCAAGCATTTTTCTGTATTCCTACAGCTCCTTTACTTATTCTCCTAGGCAGAGAATGGAAGAAGAATATTTAAGCATAAACAAACATTAGTACAAAGACAATAATTTCAAAATCACATTCAATGTAGTTTTACAAATCATCTAAATCAACCAAAGTTTTACAAGATCCAAATTGAATTGTTATTTTAACGACTTGACTTAATTTATCAATTTATTCACAAGCTTTATTCAAATTGTTGGTCAAATCACCAAAACTTTGGAATTGATTCAGTTTGAATTGTTGACTTGATTTAGTGAAATGTGTTTACGTGTTTGTGCAAAATCCATGTATTTGCCAAACAGATGCAAAAACCCCCTCTTTTGATGCATGATTCAAGTCTCATTTCAAAAGGCGTCTTCATTAAACCAATTTGAATTCAAATCTTCTAACAATTAAAGGTTCACACAACTTTAATAATCTCATCTACCCCACTGTTACCAAAACATTAGGGGTCTAGTTAACATCTGTTTAAAGGAAAAAAAAATTCTGCTGGGTTGATAAACTGTTATCTAGAATATGCTGCTTCCTTCTGCTGTGCATTGTGCTTTTATTCTTTCTTTATTGCAGCTCTTCAAACAATACTGACCTCTCCCCTTCTATCCAATCTTTCATCTATACTTACCTGTCAAATAGCTTCTCCTGAGTGCTCCTCAAAGGAGCAATTTTCTAACCTTTACCTAGTCTGAGTAGCTCCTTCTTAAGAAAACAGCTCCATTGACAATGAAACTGCAGACCTACAGCAAGCAAAAAGAAACTAATATCATTCTCAAGCTTATTTTTTTCTTGTGCTATGTATTTTAGAATCAATGAATGGTATATATGTCAACCCATAATCTATTATTATTTTATCTGTCTGTTTTTTTATTTTACTCTTTCCATGTAAATTAACATGACTATTGCTTTCCTATCACACATTTAGATACAGATCGTCCTCGAGTTACAACTGCAGTTGGGACTGGGATTGCCATGCGGTCCAGTCATAAAGTGTGATTTCACATGACTTATCATTTTATAACAACAATTCAGGCAATCCAAGCTGCCATCATAATCTAAGGCATGGTGATCATTATATGCTCATATTAAGGAGTGAAGGGGTGCTGCTGAGACATGGGGGATGCCCTAAGAGGCCCTGGTGCTGGCTGTGTATGAGTTGGGAGAGGGGGATACTGTGAGGGTGCAGCATGAGCAGTGCAAGCTCAAAAGGGCCAGGGAATGGGTGTGTGGGATATATGCAGGTGCAAGAAGACTGATGAAAGAGGATGTGGGGTTTTTGCGTATATGTGTGCCTTTGTGCAAGTACAGGAAGGCCCAGGAAGGAGGGTGCTGATGGATGTATGCATGTGTGTGAGTACAGGGAAGTTCAGGAAAGAAGACATGCGAACAAACACAGGGAGGCTGAGAAAAGAGAATGTGGGATGCATATTTATGGGCATGTATGTGTTGTGGCTCCGTCCTGTGGGTCCCTCTCATCGGAGGAGGAAGGCTCTGAACATGAAGGAGAGGAGATGGCCAGGCCTCCCTCTCCAGGACCTTCCCCTCTGGTGTGGCCTTCGGTGCCTTCCGATGGAGAGGAGATTGGCCAGGAGCCAGGTGCTTCTGGGATTGGCCAGGAGCCAGGTGCTTCTGGGATTGGCCAGGAGCCAGGTGTATCGGACTCCGAGGAGGATACATCTTGGCTGGATCCACGCCAGCGTCGGAGGGACAAGCGTGCGCAGCAGCTAAAACACCGTGCCAGAGATTTCAGCTGAGTCACTGGGCCACACCCCACAGGCTATATAAGCAAGGGGTGTGCCGTTTGAAACTCTTGTGATGAACAATTTTGCTGAATCTTATGTTGCAGCACTCCAGCAATTATCCTGGACTTGTCTTGTGTTTGTATTGTGTTATCAGTAAAGGTCTTGGCAGGCAGCCACGGAGTTGTTGCCAAGTGTTTATCTGTTTTTGGCAGTGCTGAGCAGTCTTTTAGCCCTCGGCTGAGTGGTTGGGGGGTGTGAGTCGGACGCGGGACAGAACAGTATGTGAGTGCAGGAGGCATTGGTAAAGAAGGCACTGTTGTGAATGCAGGGAGGCTGGGGGGAAAGAGGTATTGGGTACGTTTATGTGTGCGTGTGCAAGGAGACCAGAGAGAGAGGACAACAGATGTATGTGTCTGAGCACAGGAAATCCTGGGAAGGAGAGTGCTGATGGGTAGATGAGTGTGCCAGTACAAGAAGCCCTGGGAAAGAGAGCATGTTTTAATGTACAAGTTTTATGTTTTAATGTACAAGTGCAGGGAGGCTGGGCAAGGCATGGGATGTATGAAAGTGAAAGAGAGAAGGAGGGCATGGTGCAGGCAAATGATGAAAGACAAAGATCTATGTAATCAACTCACAACTTCCCTGCTGACTTCCCCATTGCCTTTGTTTGTGGGAAGATGCCAAGGAAGTTTGCAAACTCATTTATGCAATGAGTACATACCTTTGACATGTACCTAAACTATACCAGACAATAACACCAGTGAAGGATGTCAGCTATTAAAAGCAGTAGCTCTCCTTCTTTCACTAACAGTTATGTTTGAACAATTAGTATAATTAATTTTCACTACATGTCCAGTGCTACTTCATATATACCTGATGGTCAAAAGGGAGCCAGTAGACCGATCCTGGTTTTTTAAGACAGGGTACAAGAAAATTTAGTTTTGCTCTTCACTTTGCCTGTGCGCTTATATTGCTATTACAGTTTTTGTCCACTATTACCGCTATTCATTACTTCTTCTGCCAGTTGCTGCTAGTATAATAGTGGAGCATGCTTAGCCTTGAAAAAGAAGATGGAGACTACTGAGCATAGACTAACAGCAGAAGATAGAGGATGGTGGCTGTAGCTGAGACTGGGGGGGGATTAAAACTGCCAGAACAACTGAAGAGTAAACTACAGCCCAACATAACAAAAAAAAAACCACTGCAAAAGACAAACTAGAAACAAAAATTAAAATAAGCAGGGAAGTGGTAAGACAACACCTATCTGACCTTGACGAACATTTACCTGGACCTGACAGATTACATCTCAGAGTTCTGAAGGAGCTGGCAGATGTTATCTCAGAATCACTGCACCATATCTTTCAAAAATCCTGGAGCACCAGGGAAATACCTGAGGATTGGAAAAGGGCTGATGTGGTTCCCATTTTCAAGAAAGGGGAAAAAAACAGGCCCAGGAAACTACAGATCAATCAGTTTAACATCAATACCTGGGAAGATCCTGGAAAAGATAATAAAAAAACAGATCTATGAACAACTAGAAGCAAACAAAGTTATAACTATTAGCCAGCATGGGTTAATTAAAAACAGATCATGCTAAACCAATCTTATTTCATTCTTTGATAAAGTGACTAAACTAGTAGAACAGCGAAATGCTGTGGACATAGTATACTTAGATTTCAGTAAGGCATTTGATAAAGTAGACCACAACCTACTCCTTGGTAAGCTAGAAAAAGGTGGAATAGACAACATCACCACCAGATGGATCTGTAATTGGCTGGCAAACCTTACTCAATGAGTAGTCCTCAATGGCACTACATCCACATGGAGAGAAGTAAGTAGTGTGGTACTACAAGGTTTTATCTTAGGCCCAGTACTCTTCAATATCTTCATCAATGACTTAGATGACGGAATTGAAGGAGAACTCATCAAATTTACAGATGACACTAAACTGGCAGGATATCCAACACTCCAGAAGACAAACTCAGGATCCAAAAAGATCTTGACAAACTTGAACAATGGGCTCTATCCAACAAAATGTGGAGAAAAGTAAAGTTTTACATTTAGGCAGGAAAAATCAAAGGTACAAGTACAGATTAGGTGAGACCTGGCTTAAAAACAGTAACTGTGAGAGGGAGTGTTCCAGTATTTGAGGGGCTGCCACAAAGAAGAGGGGGGTCACATTATTATCCAAAGCACCAGAGGGCAGGACAAGAAACAATGGTTGGAAATTGATCAAAGAGAGAAGCAACCTGGAATTAAGGAGAAACATCCTGACAAACATCCTGAGGACAATCAACCAGTGGAACAGCTTGCCTCCTGAAATCATGGGTGCTCCATCACTGGAGATTTTTAAGAAGAGGCTAGACAGTCACTTGTCTGAGATGGTATAGGTTCTCCTGCTTGAGCAGGGGGCTGGACTAGAGGACCTCCAAGGTCTCTTTCTATTCTGTTCTGTTCTGTTGTATTCTATTCTATATCAGATATGGAGAGAAAACATGGATAGGTGGAAGCTCATTTCATAATAGCATCCCAGAAACAAAATGAAAAAGGATCCAATTTTGGAAGGAAGAGGCCAACTATGCAAATCAAACAGTAATGGTAAAATTCTTAAATACCTAATTTCCCTTATGTATTCCTTTCTTCCAACAGAACAAGCTACAAAAGTGAACAAGGAAAAGGGGAAAGGAAAAGAAGCAAGGAGTCAGAGAAGGCTTGAAGTAATCAAGCTTCAATTTAAAGTTTTTGTCACAACAAGGAAAATCGCAAGGGAAATGGAGGGGGCAGAGAAAAACAAAGAGAACTTGCTACAGGAGAAGGAAAGAAGAGGGAAAAAAACAAGATAAGGCTACCACTATGACTGAGAAAGCATGGCTAATCAAATCTTTTAATTTAACCATGTAATCATATTAGGAATTTGAACCTCAAGAACACACATCAGGAAAGGCACTGTACATAATAATTCATAACTAATGTTCAGATAAAGAAAAAAAGCTACACTGTAATTAATTTTTGTTTGTTAACATTTGTATTATTTGTGTCCATTGCCTAGGAATATAACATCATCCTTAAAAATAACTAGCACACCCAGCATCACCTTGTTGCTCAGAAACAATATCAGTCTCAGAGCACTAAAGATTTAAAAGGTAAAGTTCAGTTATAAATAGTTTTATGATCACAATTGGGACCATAATTTTTGTCACTAAGCAAACTGAAGTGATATGTCATGTGACCACATCATTTAATAACTGCAATCCCAGCAATCCCTGTTGTTATCATTCATCAAATTTACTAGTTGTTAGCAGAAGACCCTTTCAATCCATACCATTGGCTTTGTCCCTTCCAGCCCTAAGCCTCAGTAAAGTGAGAGGCTGCTTTCAACTCCCTCCATCCACCTATCTCCCCCCCCCATCTCTGACCTTTTGGCTGCCTTGCAGTGTACCTCGTAAGATGGCACTTCTGAGGCTGCTTCTCACAACTTGGGAAGCCCCGAGTCCCAGCTGTCCTGGCCAGCCTGCATTCCGAGACATCTTCACCCTATATTCTCCTGACCCAGGTCATCTTTTCAGCTGTATTCCTGCTCTTTCTGATGATGAGCATGCCTAGCCTGGCTGCTGGGTCATATGGCTTTGCACAGTACAAAAAGGACAAAAAGCTATTTTGTGCTCCCCCCCCTTTTTTTTTCTCGGTGCCAAGCAAGACTATTTAAAAGCATGCTGAAAAGGGGCATTTGGGATTATTCTGGCTGAGGGTGTACCGTGCATTTTTTCCCCTTTTTCTCTGCACAAATACAGTCCCAGACAGTCCAGGAACATGGAAAAAAGGACATTTTGACCCACCAGTCCCTTTAAGCTGCTTTGTGCTCCCCCCCCCCCAACTGCATGAAGCCAGGCCCATATGGCTCAGTATCAGCAGTGGGAGCAAAGAGATGGCAGTGAAGTTCAGTTGGGAAAGTGGAGCACAGGGCAGTGGGGAACCAAAATGGCATAGATCAGGGGTGTCAAACTGCCAGTCCGTGGGCCGGATGCATCATGCTGAAACTGCGCCCATCCCATTGCCATCAATAGAAAAATAGTCACGATATGTCGTGACATGTCACGTGATATTGCGAGTTTGACACCCCTGGCATAGATAGATAGAAGCAAGCAGGTGGGAAGGTCATAAGTATGTGTATGTTGTCAAGTGCCCAAATTTTGATCATGTGATCATGGTGGCATAACTTTGGACATGGATTGTACAGAATGGTAATTTTGAATGGTTGCTGAACAATTTGGTTGAAAGTTGAGGATTACCTGTATTTAAATTCTAATTTATTCATTTCCCAAAATAAAGCATTTACAGTGGCCTTATTTTGTATTTTTAGCAATGGATATTTTTACAATTGTTTTCATTTGCTATTGTATTGTGCCTACTTTATATGTATTTTTGATAGCATACTTAAAAATAAGGCCTTTAACAAATTTCAGTGCTATAGGATTAAACAGAATTTTGCTGCAATTTTGTTCTCTTAACAAAACTCTTGGGCGTCTTATGGATATTTTATATTCCTATATCTTTTTTTTTTACTTCATTTTGTTACATTTTATCTTACCGTCTCTTTAAGAAGAAAATTATCTTGGTCATCTTGGTTTTAGAAAAGGACATCCATATGGACTTCCTCCATATTTTTTTCCTTCTTGTTCCATTACCCTCCAATTTCTTTCCATTCTTTTTCAATGCATACTCAGCAATACCGTAATTTTTCCTATCCCTAATAACCCTTTAAATTTCGGATGGAGCAAAACTATGTGATTTTTACCTAATCACAAACATTAATTAAAGTTGGCTACTGGATTGTTAGCAAATCCCACCTCCTTCCTTGCTCCCTACCTACCCATCATTTATTCTCATATTGTTCTCATATTCTCATTGTTTTTTTATTGCTTATTCTATTGTTCCATTATTTTGCTACTGTTATATTTACACTTCTTGTCATGTCTCCATTTTTATTGTTGTAAGCCACCTAGAATAACTCCACAGTGAAATAGGCAGCAAATAAATTTAACAAATAAATAAAATTCTTCCTCGGATTTTTCAAGAATTTAGTTATGTGGTTATATTCTATAAATACTGGGAATCATTGTGTCTTTGTTTGTATCTATCTTAATGTTCCAGATTCTGGAATCAAATTCTTCTTTTCTCTTCAGTGAACCCATAGTTCTTTGATATACCAACTTATTTGGGAAGCTGAATTTCTAGCATTAAAGTGGAACAAAAATTATGGCAGTAGAGAAGGTGTGTTTTTCGATACAATTATGACTAGGCATTTTTGTCTCATAGGCCCTTGTCAGTGGATAAATGGGGTGAATATTTAATGCAAACAGTAAACATCTATACAGAAAGTCAAGACAAACTCTGCTAACCTAAAATAAATTCCTATGGTGATTAGCTTTTCTGTGAGTAGAAAATAATTCTGTTAGTCATATTAAACTGTCTCAAATATTTTAGTGTCAGAACATCTTTTTTTAAAATATGTTTTATTGATTTTTAACATACACCTTAATATTTAGTAAACATTGTGTTGTTTGGGTTAATGTTTAAAAAACAATCAATAACAATTAATTTCTATAATTCTATAGTCCATATGATAGCTTTACATGATTTCCTCTTCTTCCAATAATATTTTCTTTTGCCAACCTGAAATTAATACAATTCTTATTTAAATAAATGACAATTAAATATAAACATTTTTCTCATGTTTCTGCAAGTAATAACCACATCAATATAAAGCTTCTTTTCATTGATAATCTTGATTGCCTCATCATAAGTCCTGTTTACATTCTTATTTAAATTTGTTTTCCCCACAATAGTCAAAACTTTTCTTACTGGTTAACATTTTCTCAAAATTAGTTACACTTAAATATTTAAGTTTTTTTTCTCATACAAGCCATCACATTTTTACATTTCTCATATCTTTAAAAAAAGAGCAAAAGAAAGAAAGAAAGAAAGAAAGAAAGAAAGACAAAATAGAGAAAACATTTCTTTTATATAAACCATCCCAATATTTTTATATTTCTCATGTCAAAAAACCAAACACAAAAGAAAAAAGAAAGAAGGCATACTATATTACATTAGGGGCTCATCCCTCTTAAACTAATCTTCATTTATATTCAAAATCTTTCTATTTCTTTAACCATATTCAAACAAATGTTTAATTTTTAAATACTCCCTCTGGTAATTTCCATCATCTAATTTCTTAATTCTCACCTTAGCCTTTTTTTTTTTTTTTGCCCAACATCTTTTCTGTTCAATATAATTCAGTGACTCAGAGAGTCTTCCCATAATCTTATAAATGTAGGTACAAAAGGCCAAACAGGTAAGATGTTTTTATAGGAAGGTTTCGCCCTTTTGTGTTCATTGAAAATCTTTTCCTTTTTGTCTTTCTTGATTTTATTTATTATTTTTGTCTCTCAAGATCTCATACTTCTCCTGCAAAATCCATTTTACCAAATTTTTCTTGTCTTCAAACCTATTTTAAAGTGTAGTTTGTCTTTTCCATATTCAGAGTTTCTTGTAATTTTTTTCCATCTGGGTTAAGTCATATTTCCTTGTATTGTTAAATTCCATCTTGAAATCTTTCTCCTCTGTCTCGTAGTCAGTTGTCTGTTTTTTCTGCTCACTCTCTATTTTTATTTTCTGAGAATCTTTATGTTGTAAAGTTAAATTGGAGATGTGTTAATTTATGTTTTCAAGGTTATGTTTAATTTCCCCGTGGTTTGAAATATTGTTGTTAGAATTAGTTACAACATAGCATAGATCTCCTTCTGGAAAGTATTGTTTTTTTCTTGGTATATTCCTTTTGCAGATCTCTGGTTTTTCATGATAGCCAAAAATCAAAGTTTTCCTTTCTCCACAGACAGCTTTAGAGTCACAGTTGAGTTAGTATTTATAATCCAGAAAGGTCAATTCTTTTCTTTTAGAGTTTATAATTCTCACTTTGTAGAAAGCCCAAGATGTTTTCTTTTCTTTTTTTGTCACAGCTATTGTTTGTTATTAAGACATTGAAGGTAACCAAAATCAAATTTATCTTTCCTGGGCCTTGTCAGTCTTTGTAGTAAAACAGCTGTTGTTGTATACTTTCATCCACCACTAGATGTCAGCACCAGTTCTTTCAGTAATAGACAATTATTTACTTCTATTTTCATGATATTAAAGGAAAATCTTAACAGATTCCACTGATTTCAAACTGAGCCAAATTAAGTCTTATAGTCTTTTCATTTCAATATATTTTTATTCCCCCTGAAAGGTTTAATTCGCCACTTCCATCTGCAGGAGGGTAGGGCAAAAGTCCCCCTCCTTCTCACTTTCAGAGGCTTTTTGCTTCTTGGGGTTTTTCTTTTTTCTTTTCCAGGAAATCAATTTCCAAATAGGAGAGACAAAATCACAGTTCTTACCCAGTTCCAAACACATTGTTTACAGTCAGCTTGAAGTAGTACTTTTAGACTTCAGTTGCTTGTAGTTTGGGCTGGACTCGGAAGTTAAGCTAGCCTTTTATCCTGGTGGTTTCTGCAGGGCTTTTTCCAAACCGATCGGATCGACCGCCGTCTCTCCACAATCGGCGGGACTTCCCCCCTTTTGTGTGGCCTCTACAGGGCAACTTCAGGGCCATTTAGGGTCCCCTGGCAGGCAGAAATCAGCTATAGAGAGTGAACCCTCTGGATCCCTCAGCTGCTGCGCTATTGTGCAAAACTGGAAGTCTCAGTCTCAGAACAGCTTTACATTCTTAAAAATGATTGAGGACTCCAAAGGAGATTGGTTTATGTCGGTTATACCTATCAATATTTATTATATTAAAAAATAAAACTGAAAAAATGTTTAAATATTTACTTATCTAACTTTGCAGACCCCCCTGAAAACTGATGCATTACACCAATTTGGAAGAGGCAGATTTTCCCTCCTCCTCTGCAGAGACCACCTGCTAAAAATAAAAAAAAATGATTTTGTTATATGGTCAAAGTTTTGGCTTATTTCTATAGCAAGCTACAAGGGTATCTTTCACAGAATGTAGGTTTATTTTGTAGGTTCTCATAAGCAAAGCCTCTTCATCAGACCTTGGAAAAAGTTAATAATCAAATGCAGGCTTCTCATGAAATGTGTTACCAGAGGCAGTTTTGCCTTGACCAGATAAGACTTCTTCTACTGCTATGTGGCTCTGTGATATATGAATAACTAGGATAGCTTCATCCACATTTGTTTCATGTGCTTTAGACAGAATGTCTAGCCAATACATTTTTAGCCCAGACAGAATTGTCTAAAAAGGTATAAAGGTTCCTTTTCAGGAAAGGCAAGTAGCCTTAGTTATTAGGAATGCAGGAAGAGGACAAGGTGAAAAGCAAGATTTAGTTTGATACATTAAACAGAATCTCTAACCGAGTTGCATTTCATCATAGTAACTCTAATTGCTGTTCTGAATGAAGGTAAATTAGCATGTTTGTTCAGTAATAGAAACAGTTTCAGTAAAGCTTTGCACATCTTGAGATAAAGTACAGTGCTCTCCACAGTTACGAATAATGTTATAAATAAAGTTGTGTTGCTACATATTTTCAAATATAAAGAGGTAGGAATGTACACATCCCCTCCCACACACAGACTTACCACTTGATTTTTTCTTTTCTCCTCCCCAGTCAACAGGTAGCTGGGAAACAGGTTCATTCAGAGCTACTAGGATGGCAAAAATAAAACAAGCTCCAAGACACCTCTAAAGTGCATGTCTTTTGCATACATGTCATTTATGCTTAGCCCAATTCTGAATGACTGCTAGACAACAATAATCAAAACAGAATGAATTCCAAGTCAATCTCAGGATGTATATTAGTATATTTTTCATTTAAGAGAACAGACAACCAAGAAAGATCTCATCTTGACACAAGGACCAGTAGCGCCTGTTCTTTGGGACAATCATAGTTTCTTTTTTTCCCACTTCAAAGTTCTTGACAATTCTATATTAGGTCTAAGCTGATTCAGAAGAAAGAAACAAGGCATGACCTATCGATTGGTGAACAATACACATTTATTCACTTATTTACATACCAGATGGCTGCTAGGGAAGAAAGGATTCTTCTTAATATATTTATGGTTCTGAATACATGATGAACTTTGTGACCTTTTGGGAAAACAGCCAAGTTTCATACAGGTATTATTTTTTCTGCCAAAATTTTTGATAGGTCATTTCAAGGGTCTATTGTGTTTGTTTATTGCTAGCTTGATGACACTTAATTGGACAAATAATTTATATTATATCCCGGGAAACCCCCTTTCAATTTAATCAAGGGAGGAACTACTTGCATAGAGAAAACAATTAATTTTTACACATCATCATAATAGTTCAATTCACAATAAAGTAAATATTATTTGGGCAAATTATATTATCATAGTAATGACTTTGCTATTTTGAAGAAATTTAAATAGAATTGAAAATGAATCCATGTGGTTACAGGAAGGGACATATGTTTTGTGATGCATTACATTTACATTTAGTTGTTGTTATGATGCACTGAGTCAAATTCCTGTAGACTACAGGAACATGTCCATGAAGCTTTCTTGACAACATTATTGGAACTGGCTTGCCAATAACCTCTTTCTAGGACTAAGAGAGAGTGACTGGCCCAAAGGTATCCAGCTGGCTTTCATATCTAAGACAGGTTTAGAATATAACATCTGCCATCTAGCACTTTTTAACCACTGCATCAAATCAACTCTCAATTCTCTAATATTTAATATTAATGAACATCGAATGATACATGGTATATAAGTAAAAAAACTGAATATATTTCAAAACTTATAATAAGAAACAGATTTCATCTGAATTTATATCCCTGTAATTTTTTAGAGATATAATATGAATTAGGGCAAGATTAAATCAATTTTACTATAGAAGATTAGATCTTGATAGATCAGACCTCTTATTCAAAATGAAATTCCTTGTTGTTCATTTAGTGTTATTAAAAAAAAAAACACTTAGGAGATTTTGTCCGACATAGATACTTTAACTTGTTCTCTAAAATCAGTGTCCCACACTCAATTCATTATAAAGAGATTGTTCAGCTGTCCTGTTTTGCATTTTTAAAGCTTTTGTTCTAGTGGCAAAATAACAGCAAGGACTGAGGGAAAAGGGTTTTAAATAATTCCAGCAAGATTAATTTTATGGATCAGAGAATTTGAAAAGTGGAGCTACATATTATATTCTTAAATACATATATGAATTAAGATATATTTTATAGTATTTCATTAATTAAATTTTAGTAAAATTATAAAATTCCTCTAATCATTCTTCTAAAGTTAGACAATTATTGAAAACAAAAGGAAATATAACCTTTAGCTTTAGTTTTGTACCAATGCTAATGCAATATCTTTTTATACGTTCTTACCCTCGCAAACTATTTTTACTCCAGCTTAATATATACCAATCTATACATTTTCTTTGGTTATTTAAATATCTTTTTTAAAGATCCCATTAACTCCAGCCCACGACAACTTTCTTGGTGTTCCTTTTATTCATAATCCATTCATTCTTGATTCTATTTCTGTATGTCTTACTACATGTACTATTAAATAACACACTGCCTATACTTTTTAATTATCTAATTTAACTTGCTCTTATTTTTCCCATTTGTTTCTAAATTGCAATTCTTTACTCCATTTTCCTTGTCAAATAAAGCTGTCTTGCTCTTTTATATATATCAAGATTGATACACTGTATGTTTTCTATATTAGATCACACAGTCTATCTCACATAAACTATAAATCATTTATATACCCGGGCTTCTGGTTCCGGATCGCGGCACTGGCGGATGTGTGGGGAGAGTACTGTCTCTGCCGCCCGGTTTTCCTTCGTCGGGCGACCCTGAAAAGGGTCGTAAGTCACCCTAGAGGGGCGATGACCGTGAGGATCCTTGATAGATCACGGAAGACAGCATAATTTAAATATTATGGTTACTAAAGGCTAAATTGGAACACGGTAATTCAAATTAGGTAAAACTTAAAAACAGGACTTGGATATATATAAATAAAATTATATTGACAAATGTATTGACTGATTGAGCTATAACTAGAAATGTATTAACCTGAATGTGATACAATAATTAAGAAAAATAGAGAGGGAACTTTTAATGATGCAACCTGAGATATGTACAAAAGATTTTGTTATTGGATTATTGATTACCCAATCACCACGCTGCTTCCTAAATACTTGGATGAAAAATTGAAAAATTACTAAAACTTGTTATATATATATATATATATATACATACATATATATATATATATATATATATATATATATATATACCCAACCAACATACTGAATCTCTAAAACCACCACAAATGTTCCTTATACATTTATCCATAAATATATTAAACATCTAAGGGAAAAACACACAACTTTATATTACCAGTTAAACATTCAGTAAGCATTTGGTTTAATCTCGCACATGATACTGCTTTTACTGCATTCAGCAACCAAAATTCAAGTTGTTATATGTTATATACAAACATCCCATAGTTCAGGCATACTCATGTTCTCCTACAGGTGTTTTTTTTTAAATTAACCATTTTTCACTCATATACTCATATATATCATTTCAGTGACCATATAGAGAGAGAGAAATGTGTTCCACAAATCCCTGTTTAGAATAAAGCCACATTGCACTTCCATATATTTATTCTTATTAACTGTTTCTTTGTACTGATAAATAATAACAGCATTTTCCCAATTGGATGTAGTTTTAAAACACTTGCTAAATGCCATCACATAAGCCAGGCACAACTATATTTAAACACTCCACTTATACCAATTGCATCTTCCAACTTACAAGTTTTAAAAAATTCTGTCAGCATTCATTATTTCCTTTTCATAATTCCCCCTTGGCACTAATATTTATAGCATTTGTTTCAGTTCTGCTCTTGATACCACTATCATCTAATAAATCTCTAAACAGTCCTTTCAGTATTTCCTTACTTCAATTTTATATTAAATAATTTTATTATTTATATTTTCAATATCATTCCTATAAAAAGGCCCCTTTTTACATTTCAAAAACATATTTTTATTTCTAAATTTATTTGCTTTATTCTAAATCCTGCCTTATTTTATTGTAATCTGTCTCTGCATGTATTTATACATTACACAGATATTATATATTACCTTTTTCTTATTTTAATCTATTTTGTGTTTTTCATATAACACATGTACTTTCTCCTTCTGTGGTAATTCTACTTTCTGTTTCACTTCTGGGCTTCTCAACATCTTTGTATCCTTTATTAAATCTATCAATCTCATTCTCAACAATCAAATAAATCATGCTTCTAGATTTATATTCATAAGTTCGTCATGTGTATGCATGAACAAACCAATGGCTAAACCAAATATCTGAAATAAACAGACCTTACTCTAAGCAGATGCCTAAACACTCATCATTCTCATTCATTCCAAATGGCCTCCCATAATTTCTAAATAGCCCAGTCATTTCCCAAGTATTCTCTCATATCATTGTCTTCATATTATTTAATTCATCTAACATAATAACTTATCCATATTACATTCATTCAGAATGGTGATCATTTTTTTTCTTTTGCAAAACTCATTTCTGATTAGTTCATTATCATTTGGCAGACTGTGGCATTCAACTATTTTAATAGTATGAATTCTTATTTTCATAACTATCCCAACAGCCTAATGGATATGAATTCATACTTCCTGTAATATATTTAGCCTTTCCATTCACAATTAAACCTTAAAACTTTTGTTCTATATTGAACAGTTACACTCCAAAAGTTCAGTTTACTTCATTCAGAACTGTTTCATCCTTCCCTTTTCCTTTGGTTTAAAAACATACAATATATCTTTATATATTTTAAAACCTATAAATATGTTAGATAGATGGATATATAACCTATAGATAGATATAACATAGAGTAAGTCAAATCCTTTAAATATCTGGGCATGGTTTTCCATAGCTCTACTAAACACAGCACACATTTAAACTATATCATACAAATTACCCCCAAAACAGTGGTAGCAATTCAATCTTTTTATTTTTTCCAGAGGAGCACAGTGTATTCCAGCAGCACTGAAGTTATATTCAGCTAAGGGTCACACATAATTACTCTTTGGGGTTCAGCTGGAACCTTACTCCTCTTTTACTCCTCCAGAAAGGGTGCATTCCAAATTCCTGAGAGCCATTTTTCAGGTAGTACATTGCATCCCAAATGCAGTACTAAGGAGGGAAGCAGGACTAGATAAAACTGAAACAGGTGCGTGGATTTATATTTTTGCACATTGGTTAAAACTACTCTTTTACCCTACAGGTTTGAATGCTCTTCTTATAGAAGACAGTTTCAAATCAGTATGGTTCAAGACCATCTCACAAAAACTGCAGTATCTTGCGGTTTTTTTACAGAGAAATGCCTCTAGTGATGGGGTATAAGTGTGCACTTAGCGCACTTAAGCAACATATTCAGGATCTGGAAATCCAACAAGATCAAGCTGCTCTTCCCAATAATGTTTACTTTAACAAATTCCCTTCCTTTAAAGCAGGAAGATATTTATATCAAATAACAGACCCATAATATGAAGGGCATTGACCTTAGCGTACTGCAACGCACTTCCCAGAGCAGTTTTGGAGGGACGATACAAAAAAATACAATATGAGCAGAGACTGTGTCCCTGTGGACAAGGGGCCATTGAAACTGTTGCTCATGTCCTGCTATACTGCATCTTCTATAAGGACTCACAGATTCAATTTAAAACACCTTATCTAATAAAATATCCAGGAAATACCAATCTTGTTTATATGCAACTACTGTTATCAGATCAGTATGAAGTAGCTTTTCTGAATGTGGCCAAATTCCACCATTGTTCGCAATATATTATTCTATCTGTCTTTTATTTTTTACTATTATTATTGCTTTAATATTTTTACTTTCTTGTCTGTGACCATAATAAAGATGGATTGATTGATATTTTAAAATCTGATTTTACTCAAGCTCTCTATGATATTGCAAACCCTTGTGGGCCATGGTAATCAGCTGACAGATCCATGAATATTGACCTCCATGACCCATCATAGCTTTTAGCAATCAAGGCTTTCATATAACATATTTATTATGACAGCAAAACAAGTAAACTAACTTATCAATCCCTCAGGATATATCATGAAGGGCATCATATATCCCGCCCTGAGTCCGAAAGGAGAAGGGCGGGATATAAATACAATTAATAATAAATAAATAAATAAATAAAATCACATATTCTTATACGACTCCTTTACCTGCTTTCAGTTCCCAACAAATCAATCTAACATTATGATTGGTATATTCACTACATTTTCCATAATTATTTATACTGTATTTGGGTGGAGAGGGAGAGAAAACATACTAAATAGGACTCCATACTAAAAAAGCCAAATAAGGAAGCCCTGGTCACAGTTGTGATTATGTTATTGTTACTTGAAGAGCTGGCTGCCGTATTATATTCTTGGAGGTGTCATCTACCAACTTTTCTGATCTTTTAGCTTCCATACTTGCACATCCCTTTTGATTGCTACTTTCAAATGTTTTTATGCTGGGATATTTATTTATCTGGAAGTCTTCTCTGTTTATTCTTGGTACAGTCTATGAGAAAATTCTACCAGATTCGATTAATAGATAAAAAGAAGCAAGCTAGAACTAGAAACAATAAAATGGAAATTAAACATATTATATTGTCCTGTTTGATAAGATCTACTACAGATCTGCTTTTTGTAAAACATAAAACTGGTGAAATTTTACATCCTGACATTTAAGAAAAACAAATTGTAGCAATTGTACATGATTCAAGTGAAGTGAAATATAGTTTTCTAAACAGTGCCATTTTACAGTTACATTTTGTCTTCTTCATCTGAGTTTTTAAGAGGCAAGAAACACTACAGTGAGAATACTATAAAATTATACACTTTATTTGGAAGAAATAAGCACAAAGTCAATCAAATAGTGCATTAGACCATCTGCTTTAATTAGGCTGTTACATTTGCTACTTTATTGCTTCATAAAGCTAGAGGTCGATGTGTCATCAATCTAATTGCTGGATTTTTTTTAAAATAACATTTTACTGAGAATTGCACTGACAGAAATTCAGTTGAAAAAGCCTTGGGAAAGCAGTGATGATTTGACTTTCAATCAGTAGGTGAGAATTAAAGTTGTAAATTTTCAATATTTCCTTTTCTATTTTTCAGGAGGATTTTTTTAAACAAAACAACACTTATTTTTAAGTAGAATAAGATAACTCAAAGTCTAACTAATCAGGATGTAGGATATGACCAAACTGAGTCCAAGGGCAGGGTCAAACACATCATCAGTCTGGAATCCCTACATCACGACACATCTACATCCAGCCTCCTCCTTTTAATCTGTTGACTTGATCATTAGTAGATCAGATTCTTGTATAGGTAGCATAAAATAAACTGGTAGTACTTTTGAACTCTGTCCTGATTCCTAATTTCTTGTTTCTGACATAGGATATGCTACATTGAATGGTTAATGCTCTTGGTTCCTATAAATATAAAATTATTAATGAATACATTTATGCATTTCCTAAATCAAAATTGCATTAAGAAAACAAACTATTTTTCCAATCACCAAATAAATGTAACCAGAGTAAAATCCCATATGCATTTAACTGGGAGTAAGTCCCTTATTTCTGAGTAGATATACATAAAATTGCAGTTTTAGCACCCAATTCAATTATTTAGTTCTTTCATCTTAAACCAGTGCAACATAGATCCCCTCTATGAGGAAGATGGGTAGTTGAGAAGTTTGAAATAAACAAACAAACATTTGAGCAATGTATATAGCACATGTAGTTAATCTGCTTACCCTAGAAATAGAAAATTCTCCGGAAACAGAAATAAAATATCAAGTAAATGAT